>NC_062540.1:16121798-16154298 GCF_022655615.1 Tachysurus fulvidraco
GACCTCAGATTCAATTACGCTACATACAAATCCTAGATCATCCTAAATGGACACATTCTGAAAGTATACCACAGTTTGATGTATAAAAACATGAGAGACGTTGTAGTGCAAGTCTTACAATATTTTTCTGTATTACATGCTGCAGTGTTGCTACTATACGTGTCAAAGAAATTACACAAGTACATCTATAGTGTTATTCTGCAATGTTATTTATCTAGACAAAATCAAAAACCAGTGCAAAACCAGTGCCTTTCCTGGAGAGGTTTACATTCCTGAAGAGTTCTACTATAAAAAAACAACAACAACTGCAGAAACCATTACTTAACATATTACTCATATTCAAGCCAATGCCCCTTAGTTAAGTCAAGAAGCTTTTACTGTCATTTCAATCATATACAGCGAATAAATTTTTTTTTCTCTTAGGCTGCTCCCTGTTCAGGGTCACAACAGCGGATCACGCATATTAGATTTGGCACAGGTTTTACACCAGATGGCCTTCCTAATGCAACCCTCCCTGGACCGGGACCGAGAGTCAACTCTTCAGTGGCTGGGTTAGCACGGGATCCTACCGCTGGACCACCTGGGGGCACGATGAGCTGATGCAGTACATAGTGAAATTTTCCCAGGTCCATTACGCTACATAAAAATGTCATAAAGCTACATAGCTAAACACACAGCTAATGACTTCATTGGTTAATATCAACCATATCAATATTAATTAATCTGGCTAGTCAGGTAACACAGTTAATAAACCGCACACATTTCACACAGAGCTCACAAAATATATTTTAAAACGTCAGGATTCTCAGGATTAATCGTCACCATCAAAGGTTAATTTTCCATAACATAAAACTATAGTTCCTTCCTAAAAATGTTAGCAGTGGTGATTTAGATTACCTTCCTGTAACCCTTCCTGTGAGCTCACACCAGCGTGGACATTCCCCTCAGACCTCTTTGACCAGAAGCGTTTTTCCACCCATACAATGACATTTCCACTCACTGAATGTTTTTAGTTTTTCACATCGCTCTACTCCGTTCTGAGGTTTGAACTGGATGTGATCTGAAGCTGCTGATGTGCATCAGGTGTTATGCTCTGTGCTGTGCCGTGCTGCGACGTGATTGGACGACTGCATGAACGTGTAGGTGTGAAGGTGTTTGTTATACAGGTGAGTGTGAGTGTGTATAGCCTAATGTGCAAACTATTTCCAGAGAAACAGGACGCTTTGTATAAATGTACATAAGCTGTGCACGCAAGGTGTATAAGCAGGTTCAGAAAAACATCTTATTTCCCTGGAAAGGTAATGTGTGCTAATCTTAACTGCTTCAACTGAACTAAATCTGCTTCTACATGTACTGATGTACGCTCCAGTTCATTCATGGATACTTCCGTTACATAACTATTACTCGTATTACACATTTAATACAAAAAACATTCTCAAAACTAATGGTTTGTGTAGTTAAAGGTCTGTCTTTATAATTACATTGCTAATCAAATTATTTTATCTGCCATCCCATTTTACATACTGCATTATTTACTTGCCTCTATTTTCGTTTTCCGTGTGTCTTTTAATACGATTTATTTATTCAGCTCAGTTGTTATGGTGCTGGACTACTGATCGGAAGGTGGTGAGTTCGTATCCCCAGGCCACCAAGCTGCCACTCCTGGGCCCCTGAGAAAGGCCCTTAACCCTCAGTTTCTCAGCTGTATAAATGAGATAAACGTAAGTCTCTCTGGATAAGGGTGTCTGCCATATGCTGTAAATGTAATTGTACTTCTGCCTCTATTAAATGATTGAGTCTGGTGGCACAGTCTTTAGTGTATTTAACATTTGAAATACTAAACCCTGTGTTAAAGGAATTCTGGGTAATGTTGTTTCACCTATCATAAGTAACTCCCCTGGTGAAATTTGGCTCATCCTGCACCAAAACGAAATATGCGGCCCAGATGATCCTGACCACGAACAGGGAGCAGCCGAGAGAAGAACAACAACTCGTTTCACCTATCATACTGTTGATACTGTACTCGGGGCTATAGATCAATCCTGACTATTCATAATCTGGCGTTTCACACGGTACATTAGTCAACCCTGCCTTAAACTTCTTATTTGCCTAATTTTTGTGGTGTAAACAATCATGACTGGATAATTACAGTGTGTGACTGTTTTAAATAACGGCATTGACGATTTCACATCAATGAGGAAAATGGACCAATCTGCTGAGTCACATATTCCCCCTCGCTACAGCAAACACTTCTGTGATGATTAATGTTTTGCCATCTGACACCACCAAGCCATATTTGAAGTGTTTTACATAAATATAATATTTAAATTAGGCACTCACTTTTCCATTTCGGATTGCTAATCATCCACAACATCCTAAACACTGCGACGTTTCACACTGTACACGTTTGGCACCACGCTGCGAGTTTAATTCGATTCAATTCAATCCAATTTATTTGTCTAACAATTCACATTGTATCAAAGCAGCTTTACAGAAGTATAGACAGAATAAAAACATTGTAATGTTTTGAATTAAGTTACTATTTATCTCTAACATTTATATTTTTTAGCTGGAGCTCACGGTGGTGAGGAAAAACTCCCTGAGATGATATAAGGAAGAAACCTTGAGAGGAACTAAACGCAGAAGGGAAACTCATCCTCATTTGAGTGACACTGGACAGGAAATAATGTCAGTAAAAAATGTCCTTTCTACAACAGTTTGTAGTCGAGTGGAATTAAGCAACCAAGACTTTCTGAGGAACTAATAGGTCAGCGTCATTTCTGAGTTACATTACAGACTTAACATTGATGCTTTCCTGCCGAAATCTTCAAACGATCTCTGATGAAGACCTGACCATACAGCTGGCTGATGCAACAGTGGTTCGAAGAAGGCGTGACGGTCTCCGGGCAGCTCCATCGTCAGCAACGCCATGAGTCACTCATGTCCATGTGGTGTTTACCATTTTAACACTCCTTCAGAGCAGGATTTCATAACCCTGAGTCAAAGGCGCTAAATTAAAAGTTTGAAACCGAGGCTCATGAAATAGAAGAGGGAGAAGATGGATGATGGAGGAAGTGGAGAAAGAAAAACAATCTAAGTGACGTGACATACGGCTAAGTACGGTGGCCCATACTCAATTCGTTCTCTGCATTTGACCCATCCAAAGTGCACACACACAGCAGTGAACACACACACACCGTGAACACACACCTGGAGCAGTGGGAAGCCATTAATGCTGCGGCGCCTGGGGAGCAGTTGGGGGGTTCGGTGCCTTGCTCAAGGGCACCTCAGTCGTGGCCGGCCTGAGACTCGAACCCACAACCTTAGGATTACGAGTCAGACTCTTTAACCATTAGGCCACGACTTGCGCCCATCAATAACAAGCCATAACAATATAGAGGACAAAGAAGCTGAGAAGAGATATTTCGTGTATGCGAACAGACAGAATTCAAGATGTGCAGCTGATAAACACCTTCCAGTTAAGAAGAAGATGTTGATCATGTTTTTGATACTTGCAAAAAAGCAATGTTATTTAAATGATTCGTGTAAACTCCTGCTAATGTTAAAAAAAAATACTATCCTGGAAAACGCTCTTAGCCAGGTTTATTGTTTATGGTTTTCTAAAGCAGCAAGAAGTGAAATGGAATGTTGCAAACACCTCCATACTGTAATGCGAGACCACCTCTTTCTGGCTGCGCTGATCCAAATGATGTGTCTTAACATGCTGAGCCACTGGGGGTTTCTCACTGTGTCCATGCATGTATGGACACATTACAGTCAATTTTAAATGGCAGGAACATTCTCAACATATCAAGAATCACACGGCTGAAGCTTCAAGCAAATATTTCTCTTCATGTTCAAGCTACCGATGAGTTAGAAAACACTCAACAGTCTGTTTGCTGCAAATGACAGTTGGCTAAGAGCCATCATACCATGTTGGTTCTGTGGTTTAGAGGCACCAATTGTGCAAACAATGAAATCCAAGTAGGAAAACAAGACTTAAACAGCACATTGCAGAGACGTTCTGAGTTTTAAGCTAAACATGCACGCTGATCAACCATAACATTAAAAGCACTGATGTGGAAGAGGATAAATTGAAGAAAAATAAAGAGGATAAGTGAAGAGGATAGGATAAGATTGATAATATCTTGAGTGAAGAGGATAAGATTGATAACATTTTTACTATGGCACTTTATCAGGAGGTGGGATATATTAAACAGCATGCGAACAATCGGTTGTCAAAGTGTTCCAAAGAGGAAAAAATGGGTGCGTGTAAGATTTTGAGTGACTTGGATGAAAGCCAAATTGTGATGGCTGGATGACTGGGTCAGAGCATCTCCACAACAGCAGGGCTTGTGGGGTGCTCCTTAAATGTAGTGGTTACTACTGTATCTACCAAAAGGAAATAGAAGGAACTGATGGACTGTGTGGAGAGCAAAGGCTCGTCTGTCTGGTCCAATCCTACAGAACAGCTTCTGAAGATTGTAAAGTGTCTGAACACACACACAGCTGCAGACTAGTCATGCTGACCATTGTCCACCACTAAAAGCATCTACAATGTGCATGTGAGCACCAGAAATAACCAAGGAGCAATGACAGAGATTAGGCTGATCTGTTATTACAAAATTGAACATGCGCAAATCCAACCTGTGTACAAGAAAATATTAAATGGTGACGGCACAATTTATCCTGAATAGTAAAGCAAAAAACGTTCATGGATTTAGAATTCAAATTTAACCTGGTTAGGGTTCTCTTTCATGTCTCGGGTCCTTCATAGACTTCTAAATGAGAAATAAATAAATAAAAACTTTCCTCCATATCACCATATAGCAAAAACGACAAACATTTTCTAGTCGGTCACCTGCTGGCACCACTGAGACTTGCCTCACTGTTTGT
Source organism: Tachysurus fulvidraco (assembly GCF_022655615.1). NCBI lineage: Eukaryota > Metazoa > Chordata > Actinopteri > Siluriformes > Bagridae > Tachysurus > Tachysurus fulvidraco. The sequence goes on from NC_062540.1 coordinate 16,126,695, forward strand.
ACAAGAGAGCCAGGTCATTATGTTAAGCTTATAAAGCTCTTAGCCATGAAGACAAACCAATCTGTGATGTATGGATAAAAATGTGAATCCTGCCATAATCATGCACAGCTGCAAACCGCATGACATACCCTGCATGGGATCTGCCTCTTGCTTCTCCCAGTTCAGCTCTTCCTGAAGTTGGTGGATTTGCTGACGGCAGCTCTGAATCTCCAATACCTTCATCACCAGGTTGTCCACGTCATTGCTGCTGGCTTGTCTGGAGTGCTGTGGGGTACCGTTTACAGGCGGTGCAGGCATTTGTTGAAAGATCTGAACAGGCTGAAAAGAGGAAGATATCTGCTGTGAAATGTCTCTAGTCTGACATCTAATAAAAGCACATGTGATTTTGCCCAAGAAAGAGGATTGGCCTACCTGTTGAAGCAAGTGTCTCTCTTTCCTCAGAATATTTCTCACTATCTTCACCAGTTCCAAAGCCCGTGTCTGAAAAGAGGCCTGAAATGTGGTTCAGCAGGTTAGATGACTGTTTCACTGTAATGACATTTAATAATACAGCAGGTATCAGTGCACCAGATTTACGTAAACCTCACGTCCTCGGAAGGAAAAAGCGAGGGAAAAAAATATGTTTAACTGAAATGTGTTCGGAATCATGATGTCATGATGTGTTTGTCATGTTTGTCAAACCAAAGATTGTCATGGCTATATTACACTAAATGAGATCTGAATTTTTTCCCATTCAAACTACATTATGAATTGAATGAAATTTGTAAGTTTATTAGAATGTAGCTTATGAAAAAAATCCTTCTGAATAGAACACGATATACAAGTTCATATTGTTGGAATAATTCAGCATCAGTAAGCTGATGCTTTAGTTGGGATGTGGCAGCCTAGTTTTTAAAGTGTTTTTAAGGTGCTATCAATAGGAAGATAGCAATTCCTACGTCCACCAAGCTGCCACTGCTGGGCCCCTGAGAAAGGCCCTTAACCCTCAATTGTTTAGTTGTATATAAAAATGAGATAAAAGTTGTTATTTTAAGACTAGAAATGAAGGTCTTCACACTTAGGGGCAACGTGAGACTTTTTATAGACATTAACCAGAGTTCAGATTTGATCTCTGGAGCTGTAAGACAACAAATTTACCAGCTGCAACACCACCCCACCCATATCAGTTTCATTTCGAATGCTACTCAAATCTGTTTGGTTTTTTTTAAACCTTTTTCTACATAATACAAATTTGAAAATTTGAATACCAAATAAACATTGTTTTGAACAAACTTCATCTGAAAGGACCGTGGGACAAGTACCATGTTCCTGCTGATGTGCTGGAGCTTGACCTTCTCCACCACATTGGGGTTTTGGAACGCCACTTCCTGCAACAGCTCCAGCATTCGCTCCAGCAGCTGGCGAGCTTGTGGTTCCTGCTCTCGGTTTTCCACATTGAAGTCCTCCCTAAGACCAAACACACACACACACACACACACACACACACACACACACACACACACACACACACACACACACACACACACACACGGCACATGCTGGATAATCGTTCTGTAATTCGCACCTTTTTCATAAATGTAATGCATAAGAGAATAGAGCTGTACCATCTCTGCTCCTCGATCCAGCTGGCCAGGTAGTGTCTGACATCTATGGGGAAAGAATTTGATGGGTAGAGCTCCACCAGGGTCTCATTGGGAAAATAAGGGAGCTTCTGGGAAATCTGCATCCACAGCGCCATAATGAGGCGAAGCTGCAGCTGTCAGAGGAAAATACTACCATGTTAGTGTTAAACAACTGCACGGGGAGGTCATTAGCCTGTTTTAAAACCATTCCCAATGCTATGATACTCAGAAACATCTTCTTCTTGGAGACCTTTCATTCTTGGTAAGAATCAGAATTGTGATCTGTGAGGTTGGAAGGAAAAAACAGACTGAGAGATCCCACTGGTTTTAAAGTTAAACACCCCGATGGTCTTCAGTTAAGCTGTAAAAACGTATTTACACGAGAAATCTTTCATTTTACTTAGTCACTGTCGTTTATGTAATGCATTTGGGTCTGAAATCTGAATGTTTCATTATACATAAAACAATACATTTTAATTCATATACTTAATTTATACTTAGATATACTGTATATCTTGATCAATATTATATCGTAAATTTAAACTATATATACACTCACTGTCCACTTTATTAGGAACACCCGTACAACTCAATTTTTCAAGTTTACAATTTATGAGGTTGCGTAATCATGTCTTTTCCAATCCAGTCTGGGGATTTTTTTTAAATGAATGAATGAATGAATGCATTTTTTTTTGGATATTTACATATTTACAATGACAGAGATTATTTAGAAATAAAAACACAATTATAAAAAATGCCACTCCCATGTTCCTGTTTCCATTTTGAAAAGAAATTCATAAGAACGCAACGATCCAGTTACCCTAGTTTATTGCTCTGTTCTTCTATGCAGCTGCTGCCATCACTTCAGGAGCGCTGTTGCTCATGCTGTATTTCTGAACAGAGAAACACAACACCACCAAGTAGTGCCTGAGTAAAGTAAAAATTGTAATAAAATTTTAAGAAAGTCACCTGCTAACGCCTACCGCAACAAAACCTAACAAAACCTGTTTTATCTGTTATCCAACTGCCATTTTGAGATTTTTTTTTCTCTCCAATATCCATCTCTCTTGTAAAAGAGAATAATCTCCGATTATGGCCATTGCAAACAATATATATTTATTTTTTAGAATTTTAGTAAAATTTATTAAGACTTCTACACATGGCACGTTTGTTGTGCTTGTCTTCGACTTTTAAATCTCTCCATATTTAATCTTTACATCATTGGAATGCTGTTTGCTGCCTAAAATATAATGCTCTGTCCTCTGTGTATCAACGTAACCTTAAATGATATGATGACAGCTGGTGAGTTTATTTGTTTTCTGGGATACTGCTTGTTATTAAATGTTCAGCATGTATAGCAGATATTTAGACTAGCAGATTTTTTTTTAATATATTTATAGAGTAGCAGATATTTTTCCCATGCACCAAGAAGTTTTTTTTTTTATTCTCAAAGGAGGACATCAATGACACACAAACTGGTTCCTATTCTTCGAGGTCATAGGTCCATTATTTGTCATGTGAAAGTCTGAACATGTGATATGTGAATCGGTGCAAGGTTCAGGACCTCAAGATGTTGCCTCATGTATATATAATGATCTTGGTGCATAATGTGATTTTAGGGAAGTGTTAGCTCAGTGATTAAGATGTTGGACTTCTGATCAGAAGCTTCAAATCTCAGTTCACATCACAAGACTACCAAGCTGCCACTGCTGGGCTTGAGCAAGCCCTATAAATGAAATAAATGTAAGCTGCTCTGCATGAGCATATCTAGCAAATGCTGTAAAGCTGAATCAATCGTGTCTATCATGGAATTTAGGAAAAACTTAAATGAATCAAACGTCATTTAGATGTTTAAGGACTGTTTGTCTGCAACATTTTACAGATCAGCTCTTAATATTCAGCTATGATATCTTGTATATGTTCTATATTATATTATATTATATTATTTTATTCATTCATTCATTCATTTTCTACCGCTTATCCGAACTTCTCGGGTCACGGGGAGCCTGTGCCTATCTCAGGTGTCATCGGGCATCAAGGCAGGATACACCCTGGATGGAGTGCCAACCCATCACAGGGCGCACGCACACACACACCAACCGTGCATGTCTTTGGACTGGGGGAGGAAACCGGAGTACCCGGAGGAAACCCCTGAGGCACGGGGAGAACATGCAAACTCCAAACACACAAGGCGGAGGCAAGAATCAAACCCCCAACCCTGGAGGTGGGAGGCAAACGTGCTAACCACTAAGCCACCGTTCCCCCATTTTATTTTATATTATATTATATTATATTAAACACCTTTCTATATGACTCAAAGTGGTTAAGATATGGGAATACTGATTGAAAGGTGAAAGAAGTTCAAATCCCACCACTGCCAAGCTGCCACTGGTGTGGCCTTTGAATGATGCCTTTAACCTTGTAAATGTAATCATTAAAGTGTAACACTTCACTATCTTATAGGAACATGCTTTCTAATGCAGTGTACAAAACATCTAAACAAAATATCAGAAAAATCAATCGTTTAGGGTTTCGGCTTAGTATTCTCCGAATTGTTTGACTACTTTTATCCTGAGAGATGGCATTTTGAAAAATTGTAAGGATGTGAGCATGTATTTAAAACTGAGCTTTAAAATAAACACTAGTCTACCACACAAAAGAGGTTTTGCTTCTTTTCTGAAAGGCAGGTTTAAAAAGATCAGCATGTCAGGCTTAGTTAACAGTGTGTGGCCTGCGTTTGTATTTTACAACCAAGAACAAGACTCATCCTGACTTTTATGTGTGCTCAAATAGGGAGCACATCCTGTCTGCTTTATCTCGGGTTAACATCAAGAGGCCAACCGTGTCATATACAACAGACGGTTTGCCTTTTAGCGCTTTAGTTGTAGCTACGGTTTGGAGACACTGAGCCACAGTTTTAAATAGAAACATCTATATATCACATTCTCTAGTTAATCCTACAACAGTTTAGAACTGAGTCATATAATTTTGTGTTATTTGGTTAAGCCGTTCGTGCAAATGTCGAGAGTGTAAATTGGTGTATCCATTTGTTTGATTTGGCTGTGGTTACTGCAATTACTTTGTACTCCTACAATTACTGCAGGTGTGACATGATGCTCAAAGGATATTTTTGGCGCCTTGTCGCTACATGTCCCTTTCACAACAAAAACGACCTTAGAAAACTTTTGCAAACCTTCTCAGAGTTCCCTTTTAGCTCTAATGAGAGCTGACGTAGCAGCAGGAATTAGAAAAGTTTCAGGGAACAGAAAATGACAACCGAAAATCATGCTGATGAATGTATTCACTATGTATAATCGAAAACGCAAACAACTCTAAAATGTAAAAACTTTCTTCTTTCTTCAAGATCCTTTAATTTACCTATAGGTGAAAATTCCTGTTCAGAATTAGTCGCTTCTTCTTTTCTCTTACTACATGAAGATAACATGAAGTTAAATAAATAAATAGTAACGTGAAGTTAAATAAAAAAAAAACTAGTACAGGTTAAAGTTTTGCAACTGCAACAAATCACAATGCAAAGTTGATGGATGCAAATCAATAAAAACATATATAGAAGTTTCTGGTTAAATGCAGGTTTTTTTTATACCCCAATCTTCCTATAAGCTAAGCTAAACTAAACAAGGGGCTGGAAGACTGAAGAAAGATCGTAAAACTATTATTTCTGTTCCGCACACATAAATTAAAGGGATGGTATAGATAAAAATAAACTGACACCTCATATTACGGCAGGGTTGCGTTTTTTCCCCTCAGCTTTCACTACAGCTTTTATACAGATTACTGTACACGGGGACTCGTTGGTTTTTTTTTAGCATTTAGGGGACTTAGCATTAAGGAGTCTCCACTACCAGTGCATTGTAGCAGATAAACATAAAGCCGTAACAATAACAAGTATGCATCAGTGCTAGAAAATTGAAAAATAAAGCAAATCTGCTTGACATGTTGCGATTGACACCTTTCTCTACAACTGAAACTTAACCGTTCATGCGAGCGTGCATGTGTGAAACAGAAAGAATAATCCTTCATCTTCTAAAAGATTCTAGACTCCTTTGTCGTCATGCATGCCAAGAAAAAAAAAACAAAAAAAAAAACAAGCAGGTCATTTTGGCAGCATGTTGTCAAAATGTTAGTTTATAGGTGATTAAGCAACCATTTGGCATTAAGAAACTAGCCAGACTGGTACACAAAGCACAAAGAGAGCATTCGTTGATACAGACCACACTGACTGCTATATTAAAAAATACAGTATTGACAGATCCAAACCTCAAAGTTTACACATCCCTACACAACACTGCAGTTTTTTATTATGTAAATCTTTTTTCCACACTGACACCACCAAAAATGGAAATCCTCCAAAACAAACTTCCAGCCATATTAAAGATGTAGGAATAGCTGACAAGTACTGATTTCTCCCTGCATACGACAACAAGCTATTGTATTCTTCCATCTGGGTTAAGTGGGAGCTTGGATAGAAAAAAATCAGCTAGACAAAAGCAGTTGTGAGCTGAATGACTGAATGTTGGAATCTCTTGTAATATAGAAGAGAGACGGTCAGCGTAGGAATCGTCCGGTGAACAAACTGAGGTAAAATAATGCAAAGGATACAAATCCTGATTTGGTGTTTACACGGTGGCTGAACTGAGCATACCTGAAGTAAATACCCGTCATAATACAGTGAATTCTAGCTTTAAAAAAAAAAAATCTTCACTAGACTTTATACCACGCGACTGCTTCGCTTTCCATCATTCCTCTGACTTGGCAGTAATGCTAGCAGCACAGCAAAACCAAAACACACAGAAGCATAGCTAGAATGAGTCACAAAGTGAGGCTTTTATTGAGGGGAGTCTCTGAGAGATGTGAAGGGTGCAGCATTAGAGCATTACTACATTCTTCACATTATTACAAAATTATAATAGCTATATATCACAGAAATGTCTTCCAGTATGAATTTTATTGTCATTCTGTCAGCCATTACTAATTCCAATGCAAAATATATGTTGTAATAAAACGGAATGATGTTGCCATATTTTGTATAAAGCATCACACGAAAAGCAGAAATGACAACCAATGGATGCAAATCCCAAGGGCCACGACTCACATGACTGCCTTACACACACAACTTTGCATGCTTAAAAAAATTATGTATATATATATATATATATATATATATATATATATATATATATATATATATATATATACGTTTGTTTCAATGTAAGCATCTGCGTTAGCGTTTAAAAATATGGATAAAACGGGTTCAACAAAAACAACCCTTAAATGAATTCATAATATGTATTCTCATAGAAAAAGGAGCGGTATGGGACGTGCATTATGGGAAAATATTCCACAATCATCTACAATTCTGCATTACAGGTTGCATTTGTTAATGTGGGATGTGACAGTGTGAAGGTTCATGTGATGTGAACCGAGATGCTGTATGAACAACGATGATGTCACACAATTCTTAGTCAAACCAAGCTTTTAAAAACATGCTCAGGGATTTTTGATGAATAAATACCTGACAAAAAGGAAGAAGATGGAAACATTGCATTGCTTCTTATAAAAAGACCAAAAAAAGACAAGAGCGTGTCTGATATAATCCGTATTCCAGTTCACAAAGCAGTGGATAAAATGTCTGAACTGTGTATAGATTTTATACACAATTTAACGTACAAGGATATCGGCTCACGGCCAAAACACTGTTATTACAAACAACAAGCTAGGAGCAAATCAGATTATAAATATTCTATCATTTTCCCAAAACAGTGACTGCCCTCTAAGTGCTACATGACAATTTATGTCCAGAGATATATTTATAAATGCACGGTTACTGATAATAACACATTATAATACACTTTTTTTGGAGTTTGCCAGTTCTTGGTCAGTCACTGGCATTAAAGGTGCTTTCCATTAACCACGAATGCTAAAATACACTAAAAAAAACTGACCTCAAGACAAGCAAATGTAACACGCTCAGGCCTTGTGGCTTTATGATTCTAGTCTAATAACATAGAAATGATCCCCCATGAATAAATGCAGCGTTCAACATTCAAAACATTGCTGTTATTTTCTATGTTCAAAACATCCTGAAGGTGTATTGTTTTATGTAACAGATATAAAGCAGGTCCTGTATAAAAGGGTGGGCCTCATAGAGAAACACAGGAAAAAAAAAAAACTATAACACGTAGTCGAGAGGGAACAGAAAGTAAGCAAGCAGGCTTGTCAGTTTCTCTAAAAAAAATTATCTCACAAATGACTACATACTACTAAGAGTGTGAGTGCTTAACGAACTCGAGACAATAAGACATTTTAGTCTAAACATCGGTCAAAGCTCCATTTCAGTAAAACAAGAGATATGATGTTATTTATAAAGGCCTGTTTCTTCTAGGCCTGTCCTTCAAACAGCGTCATGTCAACAGCTTGGAAAGTCTTAATAGAAACAGCGCGAATTGAAATAACTAGATAACTCCATACTAGAGTTTAATAAATAGAGTTTATCCGGTTTGTCGCTCTTGTCATGGCACTTAGAAAACAACCCGAGCTTTAATACGAGCTGTGTGTCGGTAACGACGTGTTTTTATTATCACTAGCTTTTTTTTTCCCTCTATAGTCTGTTTTTAATGTACAGGGTGACAAGAAAATGTTAAAACCCGAGAAAATGAAGAGAAAACGGTGTTCTTCTTAAACTTACCTTTCTTTGTCTCCAGCTCTTAAAAGCATGTAAGAGAAATAAGAAGTGTGTGTGCGCTTCTTCCGTGTATGCGGTGTGTGTGTGTGTGTGTGTGTGTGTGTGTGTGTGTGTGTGTGTGTGTGTGTGTGTGTGTGTGTGTGTAGTGTAGTGTAGTGTAGTATAGTATAGTGTTGTTGTTTCCCTTCCCAACTAGGCTCTACTTTCACTTTCCTGTCAGTGGCAGATACAAGAGCTCATCCTGCCGCCCAGAGGACACACACAAACACACATACACAAACACACACACACAAACACAAACACACGCACGCACACTTTATTATTATTATTTTTTTCTTTTTTTTTAAATTGAAATATTAATATGTTTAAAGCACCTATAACCAAATAAAGTGCATTACTCAGACAGATACAATAATTCTGTTTTTTAAGGCCCTGTACACGTTTTTGTTGCTGACACGTGCAATGATAATTGTGTGCTATTGTGAGCTGACACAGAGGTACAGGAGCTACAGTCACATTACCGTAATGTGTCTAAAATTACAGTATACTGTACAGTGCGGTGGGGGAGGGAGGGGCCGTCACACGGTGTGGGCGGGGCGAGAACCCGTCATTTCTCCTCGTAGTCTGAAGCATTTCCAGTAAGAGGTTTGTTTCGAAACATTTCCGGGTGTTTTTTCACTCTCTTTTTCCCTTTCTGACGGAAATGCCCACTTCCGACGAAATGGCAGCCTTAAAGAGGCCATATTCACTCGTTTTTTCTTTTTTTAATAAAATATGTTTTCTATTAATAATAATAATAATAATAATAATAATAATAATAATCATCATCATCATCATATAATTTTTCATGTAATATGTTTTGAGGTTATACGTTTGCAGGTTATACTTTGAGAATTTCACCTTTGCAGTCCAACATAATCAAGCGTGTGGAATTTGTACAACCTGAAACCTGCAGGTAAATAAAGACAATAAAGATTAATGTGTGTGCAATCCAAGTGCAACAACGTGTCATGTCCAATAGAGGGCAGCAGCTCACTTCGTGTTACCCCTACTCTCTCTCTCTCTCTCTCTCTCTCTCTCTCTCTCTCTCTCTCTCTCTCTCTCTCTCTCTCTCTCTCTCTCTCACACACACACACACACACACACACACACACACACACACACACACACACTCATTCATCTGTCAACATACCAACATATGTGCGGGGAGAACATACATAACTTGTATATACATAATTACATACTAATAATCTTTTGAGCCCTAACTGAAGGGGAAAAGAGAGCAGTCACTGAAGGGCCATGAAACCAGCTAACGACTGTTTCGTTCCAAAATAAAAAAAACTAAAAAAAACACATTAATGGGATGAGGATTTATTTTAATATTATTTTAATATTATAAGTGTTATTGGTCACTATACACTATAACAACTTATTGCATTTTAGGGTGATGTTTAAATCTTGCCACATGTTATATTGAAGTGATGTTTATAAGCCTATTTGGCTAACAACCGAAATTTTAAGGAACGTTTTAAAAAATAGTTTATTTCCTTAATTAAAACTCAATAAACAGGACATTTACGTAATTTCAACCTGGATCTAGCTCATTATAATTAATCAGGGAAAGACATACATGGTTTGGGGAAAAAAGCTTGAATGGTTGACTGGATCTATTTACCTAAAAAAAGGTGTGTGCTCAATTATCTTTAAAGTTTGGGAGTAATTTATCAGATGATGAGAAACTGGATGAATCATGCACCTCCTACATCTGGTGCACAGAACATTCATTCAGGTCGCCTGTAAAAACTGTGGGAAAGTCCAAGAAATCCAATCCTCTGAAACTGGTTAAAAACAGTCACACGGTTCACAAAGATGTTTTAAAGAACCAGAAATTAAATGGGTTTAACAGTGCATGTAAATCTTAGACATATGCTTATACAGTTTTTATAAAAACGTTGGTGAGTAAAATATTGTGTGTGTGTGTGTGTGTGTGTGTGTGTGTGTGTGTGTGTGTGTGTGTGTGTGTGTGTGTGTGTGTGTGTGTGTGTGTGTGTGTGTGTTTTCGTGGGGGTGTAAGGTTGAAGAGGTCCATTTGAGGACATTCCTCATATCACTGCTCATTTCCTGATAGCACCGTGATGACTTTGGCCTGCGTGTTGTGATAGGTCAGCAGAACCGAATGCAAACTTCTTGAGATTGTTTTCCGTGTCCCACACAAACTTAAACAAAACCAGTGGTTAACCTGATCAATCTCTCACTGATGGACTGTGACAGGATCCCACATCAGGTTACACAGTTGGTAAACATTAGATTTTATCAAGAAGTGTAACTACATACCTTAATAAGCACGCAATTAAATTTTAACGACTTGTAAATATACCGGATGGACATCGAGTTATAAAAATCTCCAAATCCTAATCGTTTCGAAATCCTTTACTTTGCTATGCACATAAATATTCAATAATGTGACAAATGATTTTCACAAACTGGAAAATTTGCAGAAAGATATTTTAGTCAGCCATAAAGCATGCGTTAAGGTTAATTGATCATTTGGGGTCTTTACTACATTAATGAAGTGGGCAGAAGTAGGCTTATTTATGTTAAAGCTGGCTCTGCTACATTCTTTGGCCCCTTCAGCAGCGCTTGTGAAGCTGTGATTATTTCAGGGTCCTGTTAGGTAAAGTCGCTTTACAGAGGGGTTAGCACATCTGGAATCAATAGCGTTAGGCTGAGTAACTAAAGGTTTTGGGGGGAGAAGGGTCTACAGGTTAGGCTAGTTACAGCTTTGGCCCTGGGGGTCCGTATGTCCCTGACTTCAAAATAGACTTGATTGCTCCCAGCTGGCAGCCCTAACTCACCCGGTGTCAGAGCTCTCCTCTGATGTCAACCTTGTCAGTATCAAGGCTAGACAGGACAATGTAAAGCCAGAGACAAAGCAGCAATACGAAGACATATGGGCAGAGATTTGTTTTCTGACTGCGTTATATTATTGGTGGTGAAACCACGGGGTTGGACCTCATATCGGTTCCCTTCCTTTGGTGAAAATGATTGAGTTTAAAAATAAAAACAGCTCGTCTGAATCTAAGACTACATATCATGCGTATACATATACAATAAGCAATAAAAAGAAAAGATGCATAAAATGCTTTCAATAATCTTAAAATTCCCCAGATATAAGTATTTATACTAATTGTTGAGGAGAATTCTGTAACTCTTTCTATGTTGCCCATACGTATTGTATATGGCATATAATGACCTATGAATACATTTATAAAGAGCTGCAATGAATCAATAAGGCATTAATTATATACTATGCATTTTTATCATTATTTATGAAAAGGCATTACTGTTTATAGTAATGTTTATAATTCATTTATAAACTGCTGACAGAATGCATTAAAAGCTGTGTTCATAACATGTTATATCACCAGGTTCTGCCCCAGTTTATTAGTGTGTTATTTTTAGTCATAGACACACTAACAAGTTCTGAGTAAAGGGTAAAATAACTAACTTCTTTCATTTATAGTGGTTTTCTACAATTCATTTATAGTGGTTTTCTACAATGTTATGACTAGAATTATTTTATAATACATAATAAAAACAGCAATAAAGTCTAATGCAGTTTGTAAATTATGATAATAATGTATAGAATGCTTTATGAATGCATTGTGACATGATATGAATTCAATATGAACCAATTAATTTGCTTTATTATCCAAAAAAGCAGAAGATATTGACTTTGTTATAATACAATTGTTATATTTCAGGTATAAGATCAATCTGAGAAGCTCTCATAAAAATCTCGTGAAAAAAAACTGTGCATTTTTTTATAGACAAAATAACATGATTCATTTATGACTCCCATTGTCTTTCTTTTCCTTTTCCACTCTTGCATTATTCTTTTAAATGCTGATTTAATTCCTTCCTTCCGCTTCAGTCGATTGTGGTTTCAGCTGAAAAACGCTGAGTGCATAGTCATATAAATCATCTCAGAGGTCCAAAAGGTTGAGTTCCTGCTGAACGGGTCGGATATCCATCATAATACACTGGCACAAATGGTTACCACAGCGACCGGGGGTTACCAAACACAACGTTTTCCTGCTTATTCGATACATTTTTTAATTTAGATTCATGTAATAGGACTGGATCAAGTTTTGGAAATACAAAAGAAGGAAACAGATGTATGTGCTAAACTTATCCTAGATGAAAAACAGAGTCATTGTATCCTCCTATATTGTTTTAATGTCATTACATACAGGCACGTATGTAAGGAAAATAAATGCAAAGAATTAAATATCCTGAATTTTCTTTCCTCTTGCTAACCAACATCTCATAATTCTATTTATATATGACACAAATCAATCTCAGAGGCTCTTCCTAATCCATGATGGATGTTTCAACCAGTAAAGGTTTTAAATCTTAGCTACTGTTTGATATTTTATAGTTTGAAAATATGCTAATAAAATGCCAGCATCAATATCAACCTCAATGGTTCTTTCTGTTTGTATCCAGAGATGATTTAACTATAAAATAAATTACAATAAACGTATACAATATTATTTTGTCCATTTAAGGTCGTTAGTCCTGATCTTTCCTTCAACAGTACATAGTAGGTTTGACTTTAAATTATTTATAGCTGACTATTCACGTTAAAAAATAAACTCAATAGTAAATACCGAACTTTGATGACGGTAAATTGTATTTCCTACTACTGTAAGAAAAATAGATAAAAACAAACAAACAACACACCTACTGGGTGTCCTCAGACCCCACTTTGAGAGCCATTGTTCTAAATCTTTCAGAACTCACCTAGATCTCGCACGTCTTCGAAATAATCAAAACGCAGAGAAATTGCTGAGAAAGTCACACTTTGCAGAAACAGGCTGATTTTCTTCAGTGGGGATGTTATCTATTGAATTGTGTTCCAGTGTTTGTCGAGCTCTTCACATACAGATTTGGCCCTAAGCAACCTACAGTCATTCTGAAAAATGCCAGTGTGTTGTCTGGACATGAAGCAGAAAAGGCAAACTCAGAGTCTGGCTAACAACTCATCCTGTTTTATGCTAATTTTCATACGCAACATATTCACATTTTATAACAAGATGCTGATATCGGTCGATGCAGCTCATATTTTGATTATTTTATTTATATATTATCAGATAGAGAACCATTCTGAAAATGGCCTTCAGTGTAGTTTATGATTCTTTTTGCAGCAACAAATGACTTATCCTTTTGACTTTACCCCACCCGATAATTTAGCATAGTTTTACACATTTATTTCCAGTATGTACTAAATATATCAAGCAGTTTGGGCACAGTGGAGCATTTCACTGTGCCCCTTTCACTGAAAGCAAAGAAAGCTAGATAAATAAAAGCTGGATAAAACATATTTAATTAACACTACAGTGGTATTTTATATACAGAGATGTGACATCTCCAGCTAATATAGGTCGAACCCAATCGAATGGCTGAATCTCCTAAAACATATCAAGGTTTTCTGCAAATCTTATGTTAATAAATCTAGATGGCTTTTTTTCACCCCTATACCGAGGTCAGTTGAGGACAGGAGTTTGGTCACCCAAGGTCAGGCCGTCTATCTTGGTAGCCTGCCAACTGCAGTCATGTAAACTCCTCAAGCACAAACAGCGTGAGAAATAAACCTGGGTCAGAAGGTTGACATATTCTCTTTAATAATGTATGATATTTTCTCTTAAAATACAGCCTTTTTTGAGGTAGACCAATACAGTTCAAGAACATATCGTTTCAAAACAGACATCAAAAAAGACATGAAATAAATACTTTCATGTACAATAGGTTGCAAAAAAAAAAAAAAATGAGGTAGAAATGGTTACAGAAAATGTACAAGAACAAGAACCTAGATCAAAGTTACTGTACTAATAGATTCAAAACAGCTAATAAATGCCAGTTTTGTTGAACAAACTGCTAACATGCCTGTATATACCTTTGGAAATTGGGATGCTCATATTTAGTGGTATAAAAATCTCATGAGTCTTATATAAAACGTAGTCTCTTCGATTATGCGACTATTAGAGACTATTATTAGCAGTGCTCTGTATTGCGTCTACACTATAACACGTGTAGTCAGAGTGCAAGAACGCTGGGTTTTGTACTTTAATGTCAGTCTGGATCAACATGTATGCAGAAGATCATCACAATTGACCCGCATTCTGTGTCATGTCAGAAGCCACCAGCAAAGCTTGAACGGTGCTGTAGGGTTCAAGGAGAATGGTGACCAAATAAAAAAAAAAACCAAGAGGATGAGAAAGAACTAAGGAACTCAAAGGTCTATCCATCTCTTACAATACAATCACTTGTAAATATATGTATGATTATGATGTTTGGATATGATTTGTATAACTTTTGCAGAACAATGGCATCGGAGCACTCTGTAGAATTTGGAGTAAAAGCCAAAATTGTTAACATTGGTAGAAGCTTCTAGATTGTCTACATGTAGTGTGTATAAGCAGTGTGTGTGTACCGGAAACCGCATGACACAACCGATTATTAAACATGATTAGCTGCCAAACAAATCTGCTCTGATTAATCTTTGGGCTGGTTTCTGTTATCTGAAGAATTATAATGCGTTATGTCTAATGGCTATTATAAAATCTCTAAAACACCATTAAAACCAAATTCAGCATGATTTATGAAAAAATGATCAAAACAGTTTGTCCAACAAAATCGAGCATCTGACCTGCCACCTACAAGAATGTTTTATGAAGACAATCATCACTCCATCAAAATCTACATCCAAAATAAATGGAAAGGATGAAGGAAATATGTATATATATATAGAATTACAAAAATTGTGGATTTTTATGGCATCAGATATCCCCTGAAATACCTGAATTACATTCAATGTTAGTCTTTGTAGCATTTTCAAGTTTTCTCCTATGAGGTAATATCACAGCTGAAGCATGTGTACAGATCTGTGACCTCTCTCTCTCTCTCTCTCTCTCTCTCTCTCTCTCTCTCTCTCTCTCTCTCTCTCTCTCTCTCTCTCTCTCTCTCTCTCACTGTCTCTCTCTCTCTCTTTCTCTCTGTCTCACACACAAACACAACTCTGAACCACCTCAATATTCACTACTAAGACCCTAAGGTTACATACATTCGTTATCATTTCTGAGGTAAAGAAATTCTTCCTGAGTATTTCAAACAAGACTACATATACTAAGAAAAAAAAATAGTAAGCAGAAGAGAATATTAGACTTTTTTTTTTGCTCTTGCATTTCCAGGGTCCAAAAAGACTGAATCAGAAATCTGGGTAAGGAATGTGAGACGGACGCAGGAACTCATGGTTAGGGGTTATGGGTTAACGCCCTAGGACATTGTGGATATTCCATGTTTGTCTAGTTTGTACAGTGTACAGAGCAGATTGTGGAGACTGTAAGGGCCAGTCTCACGCTTTCTCTCTTACTTCCTAGGTCTTAATACTATTTGGGTAGAGATGCATACACTTTTCATGAAAAGACCGTGCTTTGACAAAGTGCAAACAACATGACCACGGTCTAACAATTTTGCACAATATTGTTGGTTTTAAGCGGGTTGCATAACGGTGGTTCCCTTTTGGTAAAATGCTGTCAATAGGGCAGGTATCATTTAAAAGCGATATGGTGCTCTTCTATCATTTTTGGTCAAAAACGATTTATTTGCTCCAATACGTCCCAAGCCGTTTAACACCAAAATATCAATTTGGAGTAAATCAAAATAATAAAAAATATAATGCCATTGGAGCAGACAGGCAATAAATAGGATCCTGAGAATTGCAGTTAATGTTGGGCATTATTAATATAATCCAGGTTCATTCCAGGATCAAGGCTGATCAGAATTCTAGTGAAATTCCAGAAAACGTTTCAGTATTTCTATTAGCAAACAACTAGCAATTGCCCCCTCTGATAAATGCCTAATATTTAATTTCTTTGGGGAAGAAAAATAAAGTATATGTTTATTTATAGAAAAACAGCACACCATGGCATGTTTCCAAAACAAGAAAGTGTTCATTCTAAAATGCCTTTTCACCGTAAAATGTAATCTCCCCAAATACCCCCCCTTTTTGGCTGCAATGTATGTAGCTACAAAAAGAAAACAAATAAAAAAAGGAAAAAGGTATCCATGAGGCTTTCTACCTCTGCACAAAGATAAACAGTCCAGATTCCAGTGGCTGAACTGTCCCTTAGTGGCTGTACACCTTGCTCCATTCCATACAAGTGTCCAGTTCTTTGGGAGCCCCATGCGGTCGCACCTTACAGAAAGCACTCTCAAAGTCTTTGAAGGCTGGCGAGGAGAGGGGCACACCAAGGCCATGCATCTGACCAGTGCCTGAAGCTGATGCTGAAGCAAGGGCCTGCTGACTGAGCTGCAGCAGCTCACGTGCAGAGAATCCATCGCAGCGCTGCAGGACAGCAGCCAACTCCTGTTCACTCAGACTGCAGCCATGAGGCCCAAGAGCTTGCAGGAGCAGCTGCCTGCGTCCATTTCCGTCTGGCAGGCTGATGTGGTAGCGCTTGGCCATGCAGCGCAGCAGTGGCTCTTTCAGAAGCTCTGGATGGCGCGTGGAACACACCACCATCACCATGCCACGCTGTACCTTCTCCAACTGTGCCTGCAGCTGCTGTCTGAGACCCTTGTCATCCTCGAAGGCCTCTAACTCACTCAGCAGCACCACTGCTGGCTGGCGCGCTGTAGCCACTGAGAACAGCATGCCCAGAAGCTGCTCAGCCTCAGCTTTCCACTTGGTTAGCAAAGTGGTGCCACTCAGCCTGAAGAAAGTGGCCCCAAGCTGTGTGGCCATGGAGTGCACCAGTGTGGTTTTGCCCCCACCTCGTGGACCAAACAGTAGCACAGTTCGGGGAGGCCGAACAGAACTGTCTGAACGCAGTGCTGGCCACAGCAGCTCCTCTTCTAGAACTGCTTTTATACGAGCATGACCAACTAGATCTGACCACAGTGGAGGCAGTGTGCAGTCCTGTAGCTCATTGTTTACTACCTCCAGCAGGCGCTGCTCTGTACTCTTTAGTGGCTCAGGGTGTTTGAGTGAGCGCTGTTGCTGTGGAAAGCCATGCTCAGCTCCTCCGTTCTCTCCTGTCATGGCTGTTGGGGGGCTGTATTCGCCAGCTGTTCCATATGCTGGCGAAAGCAGGGGTTTCAGGCCACTGTATTTGCCCACCTCATCACCTGCAATGCCTGGCTGTGATCCAGGTTTGCTGGGCTTGAATACCTGTGGGTCCGCACTGGTAGCTACAAAACCATTTCCTCTGCATTCTGCTTTATCACCTACACTATATGGTGAGTCCCCACCAGACTTTAAGGCTTCATAGCTATATTTCCTATAGCGTGATCTCCCATCCTCATCTTCCTCTTCAGGAGTCATTTCAAATGCCTTCCTCTTCAGTGAACCTGCTGTCTCTGAACTGCCCAGGCTACTGTTCTGGTAACTGTAGCTGCCTCCTACCACTGTGGGCCGTGAAGTGATGGGAGTTGGAGCAGCTATACCAGAGGGAAGGTAAGGGGGAGTCGGGTGGCTGTAAGTGGGTGCAAGGCTGGTCTGGTGAGGGTAGGAGGCAGGAGGATAGTTATAGACTGGAGTGGAGGGTGTGTAGCTGGGCAAGAGGGTGGGGCCAGACTGCAGGGCATGAAGTGGTGCTGGGGGAAGTGCTGAGCTGCCTTGTGGACAGTATCCTGACGAGAGGTAGGTACCATTGTAGCTAGGTGGGTAGTCACTGGAATGAGGACCACTGCATGAACTGCTCCCACTGTAGCCTGAGTCTGACAGATTGCTGCTGCCTGCAGAGACACTGCCTGATCCAGGTGGCATTGTGGGTGCTGGTGTCACCTTCAGACCATCGTGGGTAGATGCAGGAACCAAAGGATAAGTTGAATCAGTGCTGTGAGTGAGGGACCAGGGCTCCAGTTCACTCTTTTGGCTGCCATTGAGAGCTCCAAAGGCGCCAGGCTCAGGGTAGGCACCCACAGCAGGGCGCTCATAGGCTGATTCCAGCACACCCGAGTATTTTTCAGCATAGCGCTTAAGCAGGTTGGAGGCAGTGAGGGCTGAGATGTCATCATTGGCCCAGGCGTAGCTGTAGGAGCCACGGCCTCGTGCTGAATACAGCTCTGGTTTGTGGGCGGGTGAGGAGGTGGTGGAAGATACATCCAAATGCTGCTCGGGCCACTGGCTCAGGGGCTGGGCATGCTCCGGGTTCCAGTGCATCTTCAACAGACCTGTTAAATACAATTAAACCAGAAAACAATGAGAGGACAATATTACATGAAAGGAAAAACTATATTTTTATATAGTTCAGCATAATTGACATAATTCAGCAACTACCCTTAGATTTCCATTATTATTTTTTTGCACTTATAGTTTTTAATTCTTTTTTCTGTATTTGAAAATATTTGGTCTGTGGACATTGCTCGTGATATAAAGATTCAGTGGATAGACAGTAAAAAAATGGAGTATTCCTTTACATTTGAGATGTTTAATCTATTACAGACTATATATTTATGATTGTACTATATATATATATTAGGCACTAGAATTTGCCCAGCTCTTGTGAGACCAAACTACCCCAAACACAGAGAAAGAAAAAAGGAAAGAATATATTTGTATTCCCCTGAGTGTAAAAGGGGTGGACTTGTTCTTTCCCCACTTAGAACGCATAGCTGCCATGTGCTAGCATCTGCAGCCCTCCCTGAGGAGCCATTGTTATCACCCGGTGTATGTTTGACTGAACGCCTGCTGTCCATCCCCTGCACCACATCGGCTTGTCCACAAAGCAATTCTCTAAAAACCCTGTGCAGCCAGGACAGAGCAGGAGAGAGAATGGGGAGGGAGACAGTGGGGTAAAGAAAAAAGGAGGGGGGATGGGCAAGCGGCACCGAATAGTTGCGCTATTCATCGGCTGCTTCCCATGAAACACTGGGAGCGTGGAATGTCTTTTCCTCTGGCTATCTACGGCTCTGGACCCAGTGATTCATTATCCTGCCTTAATGTTGGAGGGATGAAAGAAAGACCAATTGAGTAATGACTGGGGAGAAAAACAAAACAGAAATTTTAAAACTCCAAATTCTGTTCTTGGATCCATTTTTTATTGCAACCCATTGATGGATCAGTAAAATAAGTGTGATCCTAGGGTTTATGCAATTTCAGCAGTTTGAAAGAAATCACATTGAAGCCTGTATTGGAAGGCAATTTGCTTCTCTTTGCAGAGGTATTAGCCTGAAATTCCTTACCTAGCTCGGCATTATTGAACTGTCACAAACCGGCCCAGGGTGAGACCTATAGCGGAAAAATATAGAGGTGAAAGTATAAAGTCGGCGAACCTTTATTACAGATGGGATTTTTTTATTTCAAATTTTTTTATTTAGAAAGTTATGATTCATTATTCATACTTCTGCAAATGTGTGTGGGGTGCCCCCTGCTTTATTGCCATTTAAATCAAACCTCGGGCTAATATACTGTGTTCTCCTTCAGGCTTTCTCCTAAACTTTGCCCTCCCCCTTTCCCTCCCCCCCGACTCCTCTCCAGATGGCTACTGCATTACCTTTGCTTCGTATTTATTAACCAAGAGCTTCAACTTTCTTTCAAAAGTCCTGCATTTAAATAAATGTCAAACTATAAGAAAATGAAACAAGAGCATGAAACGGGTTTGGGACATGGAGTTGAAGTTTATTGTCCAGCCTTCAGAAACACCAGAGTGTCCTGCCGGACATTCCCATCTGCAGGCTGGTAGGAGCAGAGTTGTGCAGAGCCCAATAATGGGGCCAGTGTGTGACAGAGATGGATGGCAGCCCAGGGGAGCTCATAAAACCTGCAGAAGGGAGGGGAGGGGAGAGAGTGGACAGCAGACGCACTGGCCAGTGTGTGTTTGTGCGCATATGTGCATGTGTGTGTGTGTGTGTGTGTGTGTGTGTGTGTGTGTGTGTGTGTGTGTGTGTGTGCATATGTGTATGGACAAGGCTTGACATTACGGAACTCAGCCGAGCAGCCAAACTGCTGTCCACTCCATCAATATACACAAGGTTGTGCACCCAGTCTCCCGTATGCATGCACACTCATATACAGACGCGCTTCCTGGCCAGAGCGCCTGCTGTCCACTCACACACCCCCCCCTCACCCCCCACCCCTCCTTTCTCCAGACAATCTCACGGATGAGCCATTTGGGATGGAAGGATATATTCCTGCTCCCATGAAGCGTAGGATAAAGACCAGGTGCTGACCTTCATCCCCAGTACATCTACAGCTCTGTTTTGTCCTCTAACCTCACTGAACACTATTCCATCTAGTATTAAATGAACCGGACACGAGCTGCAGTTTGCAATTACACCTCGGCGGCTGCTCAAATCAAGCTGTATCTGACTGAGCTTTAATACACGTTCATGATTCAATCTAACCCTGGAGAACAAACAGGGAATATAATATGATGGATTATAGAAAATGAAATCGAGAGGAAGAAAGAACTGTTAATGTGATTAACGTATGTTTATGCAAGTCCTGTAGTGCAGTCTTCAGAAAGGCAAAATGGTACATTTAAAAAAACTCCAGCAAACTGCAGGGACTCTCAGAACCTCACTTAACAAAGACAGAAAAAACTCAAAAGCTCGCTCCGTGTATGTCATTCCAAACACAGCGATATCCATATGACCAGCTCTGGGTTACATGTCACCCTCTGTGGCTGTAATCAACATGGGAAGCTGGTAAGTAAACAGAGGCGTAGCAGTTGGATTAAGAAAAGAAGGCTTCTCTCGCCACCAGGCCCTATTGTCCACATGGACCCTTGCTGCCTCTGCTTTGTGGGAGGTGGACACTGAGGGCCTGATGCAGCCTCTCTACACAAGACTTCAGGCCTGGCAGAGAGACAGATGTTTCTACCGACCGCCTTACTGTCTCCGTGTCCATTGTTGCAATGGCCAGTCCAGCAGACGTCCCCATAGCTTGACAATTCTGTTGGTTCTGAGACAAAGGAGAGGGATCCTATTGTCAAAGGCCTGCCTAATTATGGAAATCTTATTAATCTATTCAACCGAGGTCCACCGACAGCTTTTGTGGTGCTCTGGGATTTATTGAGGGAGTTTCGTGTGTGTGTGCACTTCGTATTGCATCTCATTTTTCTGGAAGGAGTGCGTAATGAAGATAGTGCACAAGCACTGTTTCGGGGTTCACAGCATTAGAGTTCAGCGTGGAGTGTGTCGGGGAGGTGTGAAGCACCACCCCACAGTCAAACCACCTGCTATCCAATTTTAGATAGAAATTTGACCAATAAAACCAAATGTCTTTCTTTTTTATGTTTCAGAAATCTGTGGATAGTAAATAGCACTGAATGTGGCCTGTTCCTATACTTTCTGCTAAAAAAAATCTCATTGAAATTTTTCGTCTACGCAAAAGCTACAACGGATCCAATTTGAAACGAGTAAAAAGTAAAAAAAAATCGATTTCTGTAATAATCGGATTTGCCCTGCACTGTGGAGAAACGACTGTCACATCTCCAAAAGGCTCAGTGCTGGGATTGGATTCCACCTCAGTCAAATGAATAACATAAACGCAAACAATCTCCACTATGATAAACTAAACCCTTGGATTATTTTAGTCTGTAACAGTGCTAAACTCTTGAAGCAGAGCGTGTGAGTACAAGCAAGGGCAGTATACGTAACGTGAGAAGAGCGGGCCAGAAGCAGTTTCACAGCACCAATGATATCCACAGCCCATCTCTCTCTCTCTCTCTCTCTCTCTCTCTCTCTCTCTCTCTCTCTCTCTCTCTCTCTCTCTCTCTCTCTCTTTCTTTCTGCTTTTGTCTTCCTGTCTCAAAGAACAAAACCTACTCTCATGCTACATGCCTTCTGGGATAGGCAACCATTAAAGTTGTCAGTGTGGAAAGAGCTGTTATGAGCACGAGCAGGAAGAATCAATCCAATCAAGCAGGACTGCTCACACACTCTTGCCTCCACATGTCCTAATAAACCAACCAGGAGATAAGAGACCCAATATCTCACACTGAATTTTTTTTTTTAACCAGTCTGTCAGTTAACAATATAAAATTATATTTAACCTCAGCAGACCCCAAGAGATCAGTATCTCAGTGAAAATGTTAAGACACAGTTAAAACAGATTTTCTACATGTCTGGAAAGGTCCTTGTGGAATATATCTCACAAATGCCAAAGAAAAAGCCTTTTTCTGTAAATTACAAAGTGCAGAGTGCACAAAGGGCACAGAAAGAGGGATTAGAAACATTTGCAAATAGTAAAAGAGAAAAAGAAGGGAACAGAGGGAGGCTGGGATGTTTACATGAATTAATCATCGCAGGGCTCGAAAGATAAGACAAGAGCCTGAGTTCTAATCATTAGCTGATTTGTATTCAGTTCAGATACTGAAGAATCGATGATTCAGGCTGAAAAGACTCTATAGGACTTTTAAGTATGAAGTGAAAGTGTGGAATGAAAGTAAAAATTTTCTTTAAATTAGGCCTCAAATTGGCTTTGTTAAGGAACTGATGATATGTTTTAAATTTATTTATATTGTAATTATATCCGATAAAAGGATAAAGTTGGTATTGGATGTTCTGATATACCCAATAAGACCATTTTGCTTTTTTCTTTATGGTTGATAGACATGGCATAGAGTCACACCTAGAACCTATTTTAATGTCTGTAGGGTGCAAAATGGAGGATTAGGCAACAGCTACATTGAAACCAACAACTGCAAACTCAGGACTATTTCTCTAACTCATATAATGAGACTAGAGAGGAGCAAGGTTAGAATTTATTCCTTAACAACACAAAGCTTCAGTTCACACAAACATCTTAATGAAGTCAGGTTTGAGTGAGTAAATATCTGGTGGATGTCGGGTTTTGACCAAAATGTGATTCTTCTGAAATATTCTGACCCAATCACTATGTATTTTAACAAAACTATTTAGAAATATTGTTTTAAATAGCTTATATGTGTCTGATTTCAAGATCACATTAGGAAAGCTGAAGATCAGAAAATAGTAGCTGATTTTAGACAGGAAGGGTTTTGCCATCGTTCAGTGGCATTGGAAAAAAATGTCAAATTTAAATTTAATAGGTTTTCAGTTTAGGGTAAATTAGATTAGTAAATGTTAAAACATGTGAATGAGATGTTTAGAAGAAAACCATACAGTATTTCAGTTCAGGAAAAGCTAGAATTTCCTCAAAAATCTATACAAATTTCATGTAACATTCAGAATGTACTTCCGTCATAAATCCAGCAGCTTCTAAAGCGGGCTGTTAAATAAATAATAATCCCAAAGTCTGAGTAAAAGCTCCTCATACAATCCCCCGTCGTTACTTATAGGCCATGTCTAATTGAGCATTGCTGAGAAAATTATTATAAATCTATGAGTTAGTCACAGTGATGTGATCAATCAAAGGAAACCCAATCCCTGGGCAGCATTCACGCTTTCTCTCTGGAGCTCATCTGCTCTTTCTTTTCATGGCCCTAAAAAGATGTAATAACAGAAGAGTTGGAGGGCTCTTACGAGTTTTCACACCTGCTGCCCAGCGCCCTCCCAGACGAGCACACATCTATTCACACAGCCCAGGCAAGATCCCTAGAGAAGGGAGCCTATCTACTGAAGTGGCAGTGAAGGAGCTTCTCTATCCTCACTCTCAACATACCCACCCCTCCCATCTCTCTCTCTCTCTCTCTCTCTCTCTCTCTCTCTCTCTCTCTCTCTCTCTCTCTCTCTCTCTCTCTCTCTCTCACACTCTCTCTCTCTCTCTCTCAGCTGTCTGTAGTCTTTGAGCTTCTGAATTGAAGGCATTATCACTCCGTGTGTCACACTGTAAGTGCATGCAGGCGTGTTAGATCATTCCTGATTAGCTACTTGAACCACAAAACCATGACATTAGCTATTTGCATGGAGATAAAAAGTAAGGTAGTGCCTTATGATCACAGCTCAAGTGCATTTTCGGTATGACCATAATCACATTGAAAATATTTAAACATAAGCAATTCTTTTTTTTTAAATTAAATTATTATTATTATTATTATTATAATTATTGTTATTGTTATTGTTATTGTTATTGTTATTGTTATTGTTGTTATTATTATTATTATTATTATTATTATTATTATTATTATTATTATTATTATTATTATTATGATTATTATTATTATTAGACTTAGTTTTGTGTCATATTATCAACAACATCGTGTTTCTAGTTTTATTCTTTACAATTCTTTCTTTCTTTATTCCAAAAATATTCCTGACTATTTTACAGGAACTTAGTTATAGTAGTTAAAAGTTAATACCACAATAACTTTCTGACAAATAAATAAATAAATGAATGCAATTACAGCCGTAGATGTACGCATTACAGTACCATCCGTAGAACAAACTGAGAATTTTCATTTGGATACATCATCATCATCATCATCATCATCATCATCATCGCTTTATCTTTTTAGTTGTACATTCTTTAATGCTGCTGATGATAATAAAGGTAGTGGTCAGTTGGATGAAACAGCTTAGATGCATTGCTAGATGCTCATCATTTCAGAAACAACACCCCCACCTCCCTAGTCTGCTAATTTGTGTCCACAAATGGCCAAAAGCCAGGCAACCCCTCCCCTTTAAGAAAAACAGGGTCCCTATTTTGTGTGGCTTCAGGCTGGGTTTAGGTCATTGTGTCCACTAATATATCAAAGAACAGCTGTCCTAAGGCTCGGTGATGACCAATCACCCCCCTCCATCTGTCTCTCTACCACCAAATCTCTCCTCCATCTCCCCCTTTTTTCCTTCATCCCCTTTTCTGAATCTTTCTCTGTGCTGTTCTTCGTTGCAGCCCTGAATCCCCCACACACACACACACACACGCCCCAATCCCACCCTGCCTGTTTCGTTCCCATTCCGCTAAATCCTTTGCCCTCTCTCTTTGTTTATTTATTGACTCTACAACTGAGTGGGGATTTTCTGCGCGGCAACAAAACGAAATGTGAGACGCCCTAAAACCAGATCCCTGAGGCACTATGTGAAAGAAGTAGATTCGGTGCCATGTCTATTTTTTGCTTTAATTAGGAGCTCGATGCATGAGGGTGAAACTGCGGCTCTGAGTTCACTAGTTCGGCTACGGAGATCAGGCGGGCAGGCAGGCCACCCAAATGAGCCTGAGCACAGCCTTAATTAGGAGCGTAATTGCAACAGCGCTGGGTCTTAATGAGCTCTCCTTCATGACGGTGAGTTGATGAGAGAAAATGGGAAGAAAAACAGCAGAAAGCTTTCCTTTCTCCGTCACCCCGTTAGCTCGCCGTCCCACATAGCGCGCAACCTCCGCAAGGGCTAATTAAACCCCATTCACACCCGCTGCTAATGACCCCAGTGCTCATTCACATAGACACTTCAGTGTGCCGCCTGTTTACTCAAGGGCC
Organism: Tachysurus fulvidraco; assembly: GCF_022655615.1. Classification (NCBI taxonomy): domain Eukaryota; kingdom Metazoa; phylum Chordata; class Actinopteri; order Siluriformes; family Bagridae; genus Tachysurus; species Tachysurus fulvidraco. Next base: position 16,152,425 of record NC_062540.1, read on the forward strand.
CCTCCAAAGCCGTATTCAGCCCACGGTCGCTCTCATTAGTGTTGTTGGAGGCCTGTGAGATGCGCCACTCATCGAGAAGTGCCCAGTGTGCACCCTTTCCTTAGAGTTTCAGAGCTTTAATGACTTAACAGATGTAATCAGAGCGCTTCAACAGGCCTGACATTTTTTTTTTGCAAGGCAGGAACGAAATGAGGTCATTGTGAAGAAGAGATGCTGGCTGTATTTGTTTCGCGTTTCAAAAGCAAAAAGGATCCTCTGGACAGCGGGCCTCTGAACAACAAGAGTTAGGGCACTCGTGGGCCGCTAGCCTGGGACTGATTTAGGAGCGTGTTTGAAGTGCAGATTACAGATTCTTTGCACCAAATCCCTACAGGAGTATCCATGGCCCCAGGAATCTCTCTCAGATTTCCTTCAGGTTTGTCTGTTTAAAAGTGTAAGAAGAGGTAACACACGTGGGTGGTGTAAGGAGACAATGTGGAGAAAAGGGTGCAGAAACTGAATGTGTGTGTGATGTGTGTATGTGCGTCCATGCATGTAAGAGCGTGTATGTGGAAACCACTAATGCCTGTGTGTTGTGTAGTCAGGAACAGATCCTGACAATGGGAATGTTCAACTGTTCCACAAAGAAAATTCCAGCAAGGATGTGACACTATTCACATGTATACCACACTGGGCTGGACTTTATCATGTGCAGCTTACCGGTGAATTTGGCACCACGCAATATTTAAAGAAGTGCATGTGTAGAAATGTGTAGACATTCTGTCGTAGTTAAACATAATTGAACGCAGACGAGGAGGAAAAATACAACAAGAAATAGAAAGTGATTTAACTATAAAATCAGCTACAATAATCTCCCCTTAAACTATATGTAAAGTATTGGGAGATGTATATCGTGTCCTTTCTTTGCCTTGATCAGGTCTAACGAAATATAAATGTCCTTTTATTCTTAGACTAATATCTGGAGGAAGGAATCTGTGGGTGTTTAAGTGGTTAAAGTGTAAACATGAGGGCTATCTAACACCCGCCTGTGCAGTCCTAACATTCACACTACATGCTCAAGAACACACACACACACACACACACACACACACACACACACACACACACACACACACACACACACACACACTCAGAAGAACAGCCTGTTCTCATCAGCCCACGCCAACAAAGAGCAGTAACGCAGGACAAGCAGGCTATGGCCAAATCTACCGGTTACTTCAGAAGTGGCTAAAATGCACAAATATGATGCGTCTCTGAGGAATGTAAAATATTCCACCATGTCATTGTGACATTCTCAAAAATCAACCCCCAAACTAAGAGGGCTTTTGAAGTAGAAAGCGAAAGTTTATTGAGTAAATACATGACAACATGCTGTGTTCACTGCATTATAATGAGGAAAAAATGGTAAAAAACTGAAAGCTTCAAGGGCAATTATGTCATTCTGGGTAAGACAAAAATGTGGCTTGTCAAGAACTGTTCAGTAAGGATCCGTCCATCAGAACGACGAAATTGACAAGTCTGGGCTTAAGCCGTTAAGTGAATTCCTGCACAAAAGATGCTCTGAGCAACTACAGCCAAGCTAACTTTAAGAACAAAAGCGAGATCACCAGCACTGATAATTGCAGCACACACCTCGCCTAGCACCGTGCTTCTTTTAATACATAACACGAATCGGATTGTATCATTCAACGCTAAGCGAATACGTGTAAAAGTATTCAAACAACACAATGTGAGCATGATGAACAGCCATTTGCCTGCTCCAGCTCACCTCCCAGCCATGCAGAAAAAAAAGGCCTCCCTTCATTATTATGTAATTACATCTCCAACTGATCACAAGTGGCGTGCGGTTTGATTTCTCTCCCTCTTTTCTTGTA
>NC_062540.1:16161798-16241798 GCF_022655615.1 Tachysurus fulvidraco
TTTATAATTATTAATTTCAACATTTATCTGGGGGGGCACGGTGGCTTAGTGGGTAGCACGTTCGCCTCACACCTCCAGGGTCGGGGTTCGATTCCCGCCTCCGCCTTGTGTGTGCGGAGTTTGCATGTTCTCCCCGTGCCTCGGGGGTTTCCTCCGGGTACTCCGGTTTCCTCCCCCAGTCCAAAGACATGCATGGTAGGTTAATTGGCATCTCTGGAAAATTGTCCGTAGTGTGTGGATGCGTGAGTGAATGAGAGTGTGTGTGTGTGTGTGTGCCCTGCGATGGGTTGGCACTCCGTCCAGGGTGTATCCTGCCTTGATGCCCGATGACGCCTGAGATAGGCACAGGCTCCCCGTGACCCGAGAAGTTCGGATAAAGCGGTAGAAAATGAATGAATGAATGAACATTTATCTGAGAGGATAATCTAGTTTCGCTTAAGGGGTTTCCTACAGTACCCACAATACCCTTCGACATTGGTGCTAGTGGTATTTGCTTCGTCTCTACCTACAGAGTGTGATGCAGCAGCGCTTTAGTCCTTTAGTCTGTCCAGCTCATCGACTGTACATTAAGCAAATGTAAACAAATCTGTGTGTCTGTCTTGTACAAAATCTGTTCTGCAGTGCATTCTGGGACTTTGAGTCCAACATTTGCTCTCTCTACATCTTTTAGGTTAGATTTGTGTTTAATTTGGCATGACTGGAAAATGGTGACAAAACAATGTCTGTTTTTCTGAACAGCAAAACCGGAACGTCTTACCCCGTATGTTTTAGAACTGATGTGTTAAGATGAATATATTGAATATGTTTCTGCATGGACTTTTAAGAGCCATTCACAAGCATGAAGGTTCAACCAGAACTGGTTTACTGACCCACAACACAGCGAGGCGTGTAGGTCATGACTGACAATGATCTGAGCATGACCTTGGTCATGCAGCACTCTGCGTTTGTCAGGTTCCTGTGCTGCTTGATGTACAGTGCAGGGGTTGGGCTGCTCTGATAATGGCCTCATGATGAATCAGGCTAATAAGTCATTTAGCAGAGTAAGCTCTGTGATCGGTGCTCTGTGATCACCCCCTACTGCTTCTCATTAGCTAGCCAGATGAAGCAAGCTTTTCAAACAACACCCCCCTCGGTGAAGACGCAGCCGTGCTGACATACCTTCTATTTTATGTTCTCTGTGTTGTAGCAGCATAGGTGCAAAAAGCTGCTCTTGAAAATTCCAGGAGACTAGGTTTCCTTTTAGACTGCATCATGGGTGACAGCTGCACGCTTCAGGAAATAATGTCAAGCTTTTTTTTATCCAAAAATAAGGAGTCTATTATTAGGTAAGACCATTTTGGAGAGCATGTCCCTAATGAAGAAGTGCTCTCTCTCTCTCTCTCTCTCTCTCTCTCTCTCTCTCTCTCTCTCTCTCTCTCTCTCTCTCTCTCTCTCTCTCTCTCTCTCTCGCTGTGCTTCAGATGTGCTTGAGCTATAAACAGCTTGATCTGAATCGAGGTAGAGAGTTCAAAAGTAGGGCTAACACACTCGGTCACACAAGGAGGCCACAACCTGGACGACAACAAATAGAGTGCCGATATTTTGAAAACTAGCAAACAAAAAGGGTCTAGAAGGCTTCTGCTTATATAAATAGTGATCATTTGACCATGCTCTTGTTTTTGCTTTATTCCAAACCGTGCTGAATGGTGATAAAGGTTCTGACATTCGTTCATCTTCAGTAACCACATTATCCTGGACAGGGTTGCCATGGAGCCCAGAAAAGTCAGGCATGGGGCAGAAAAATGCTCTCAGAATGGGATGCCAGTCCATCACATAGCAGCACGCATGGACATTCACTAGGTGCAAATATAGTTTCATGTAGTGAGCATGAAGGAAACTCACAGACATGTTAGAAACTCCATATAGACAATAATCCAAGCTCAGAATTGAATACAAGACCCTGGAGGTTTTTATTGGTTTGGGTTTGGGGTTTTTCCATTTTCTAGGCTGCAAACATGCACAAACAGTAATCTGTCTGTGTTTATACAAAGCATGTGTGTGTGTGTGTGTGGGTGTGTGTGTGTGTGTGTGTGTGTGTGTGTGTGTGTGTGTGTGTGTGTGTGTGTGTGTGTGTGTGTGTGTGTGTGTGTGTGTGTGTGTGTGTGGAGTGATAATCATTTGCAGGCAGCACCAGTGTGGTGATATGATTTCATTAGTGGGTCAGAGCGAGCGTTGGGGCCGCAGTGGAGATTAGCCCTGGCTGAAATCCAAACCCGGCACCAGGGTTTGTTCGGGGCTGTTCTGAGGGCTGAGAGGAGAAAAGGGTCAGTCATATTATTACTAGGTGTTTCAGCTGTTTATTATTCCAATTTCATCTCGAACATTTGAAAATTGAACCATTATGCAGGACCTCAGAACCGCACACCGCTTAAAGAGGTGGATTTGCAATTACTTATGTACAGAGCCGTGGGTTAAGGGGTGATAAAGGATAAAAGGATCAAGCATTGATGTCTTTTCATAACCATTTACTAACCACAGAGATGAAAAGAGTGCTGCCATGAAGCTACAGCATCCTCTCTTCTTAATCCACTTACTTTCATGGCACCAGATGCTAATAATCCGGTCACAGGCCATGACTTGTGGAAGTAATGTAGCTTTGCAATGTCATCAGGTTATAATTGTCCATACCATTATTATTATTATTAGTAGTAGTAGTAGTAGTAGTAGTAGTAGTAGTAGTAGTAGTAGTATTACTGAATTTTAGGATATTACAGGAATCCATAAGTAAGTGGTATTTTATTCCTAATTACTACATTTACTAGTCTACATCTTTTGAGACATTTACAGCTTCATTTCATCTGCTCATTAAAATATAGAAACACAGTAGAACAAAAAGTATTTTTTCATCATTACCAAAAGTAATTTAAGATTTTTTTTTCTTGAAGGTTTTCAGCCTGTTCCTAATAAATAACAACTGCCACTGAATAAATAACTGCACAGATTTTGCTTCGCATTAACAAACTCAAAACATTCTCTTTTTTACACTGACATAAAACAAATTCAAGGCTTTAACCATGTGTCACTTAACATCGGAAAATTCCTGTTCAACTGTCAGTCATTCCTGATTCATATGCTGGTTGGCTCACCTGACAGTTTTATTGACTAAGAAAGACTCTGCCTATTTTCTCATAGGAAAATAATTAGATGTTAAAACACTAAAGCAAAAGGTTGTTAGGTCTGAATTTTTCTAACTTTCTCACTTACATGCCTTAAATGTCTTCTAGAAACCAAAAATAGATCATAAATAGATCAACAAAATAATGTTTTTTTTTAGTTTTCTAACAGTGTAGTGTCTAATATGTTTGAATTAAATAGATATCAAATGCTGATATTTCTCACATTTTTCAGTGCATGTGAATAAATTTATTTGGTTTGACCTTTGCTCTTGGCATAAAACTCTTATCACAACAAAACACTGAAATCGAGATGGAAAAATAAATTTCCGTCGAGTTTTTAGCCAGAGTTGAATGTTCGGGGATTGAAGTGGCGGAGCTTGTTGTGGAGCTGAAAGAGGAGTCAGATGAGGCGTCTTTAAAGCTCTAATTAAAGACAGAGGTGCCCTAATCCACCAGCTCCAGGGCTCGACTCCTGTTACTCTGGCTAACCATTCCCACTATTACCACTAAAAGGTGTAGCTCAACAATAAGTGTCACATTGTGGGTCAGGGTGTGTAATAGAGCATAGCATGTAAAGGGGAGAAAACAGGCACTGTTTCAACATTTTGAAAGATCCTATCAATTTCAGAATGTAATTTGTATTCAGTGTATGGCAAAATAATATAACTGGTTCTATCTAGCTAATTAATAATTAACTCCATAAACTCACAGCCTTGTCTGTTATTCACATGAAAGCATATTATTCAGTAACTACTATGAATTATTCAGTAACTACAGCAAACAGAGACAAAAACTAAAGAAACAGACAAGTCCAGAGAGGTTTTAAGGGTTAGTCTATGCTGAAATTATATAACAGAAGTTATACAGTCTTTGTAGTTAAAATAGGAATGAAGAACTCAACACTTTTTAATTATCCCCCAGGTTTTTTTTCCTTATAAGCCAAAGAGCGAGGAGTGACTTTAGTGCCGCAGTTGCCAGAGTGTTATTTGAGACTTGCTGACTATTGGAACTTCATCCGGGCCGTTGTGTTACCGCTCTTCTCACAGCACCTGATGGCAGGAACTCTAAATATAGCTGTCCATATGAGCTGACATAAGAGAGCAAGAGACAGAGGGACATTTACTAAAGTACGGTATATTTATGTCTAGTGCATAGCTATCTTAGCTTGAATCGTGGGTACTTAAAAATGAATAAAAATGGAGAAAAATATTGTTCCTTCATGTTATTTACATTTTGAAATTGATCAAATTCTACACATCTAATTGAACATATTGAACATTCCTGGAAAGTGTACGTTGTCTCAAAACTCAAGTGTTATTTAAAAACAATGTGCAAAATCATGTGCTATCAAGTGCTGTCGATTTTCCCTCCGTATCTCCGTGATGGATAGCCGTGCCGGGACGCTACTGACGTATTGATCAGGAATAGATTCCGGTTCAGAAAAGACAATTCGTCTGTCAGGATTTTATCTGATGAACAGCACTAACAAGCGGACAATCGATGACGTGGATGCGTGATGCCAAATGCCCCACTCTCTCCCTCTCACACACACACACACACACACACACACACACACACACACACACACACACACACACACACAGAGCAGCAGCCACAAGGACCTCTTTGGGTAGTTACAGAGGCTGGCTCAGCCGACACTCTACAGGACAGAGCCTAAAGCCGTGACACACAGGAGCCTTTGCAGCCGGGAATAGTGTCTGATGGAAGACACAGAGACCGCACTGTGAAAGCCACCCACAGTGATGAGGAACCTGAGGAAAGTTGCTGATCTGGCCTGGGGCTCTTCACCATTTCAGAGTGGTTCATCAATAACTACAAGCACTTCGATTAGGAGACTAAATTCCCAGAGCTTATTAATTAATGCGTTGGCAAAAATAAATAAAATAAATACACATTTAACACAAAATAGAGCAACAGTAAAACTTTGAAAAGAAAACTTCTAGAAATAAAGAAATCATTTGTAATGGCAACATTCTAAGACCAAGAGCATCCCTTCAGTTATTATTATTATTAACTGTGACGTAATGCTGGACGACAGCTAATGCTAGCACTAGGTCTCCTTTAAAAGCCATACACAATCCATTATACTGTCTTTCTACTGCACAACTGTTGTTCATTAGCTGTAATATTTGCAGCATTTTATGACTATTTAATAGAGTTACAAGTTTATAGCAGCATGAGCATGATGACCTGCTATCCAGCTTCCAGCTCACTAGCTAACATCCATAAATATAAAGGACATCATTAAACATGTGCAATATTTTAAACACTGAAATAGCTGAAAAACATCCAGTAGAATCGGTCTTGTCCATTTTCCTGCTAACAAAGAAAAGAAGCTGCTCTGCTCTTCTTGCACAGACCATAGTGAATGTAAAGCTATACACTAGGGATCACAGTTTTTATTAAAATTTAGATATGCAGTTTATTTTTAGCTAAATTGTGTATTTTTTTTTTAGCCTTTTTAGTGGTCTTTCAAAGCTAATATAATAATTAGCAACTGAACTTATTAACTAACTAACTCTAGTTTAAAACTAAGGACCACGTGATTAGAAATATTTATTTTATGTTATTTATTTTTTCTTGGACAGAATTATTAGCTACCAAAATAAATGGAACCACACAGAAACAGCAGTATGTTTGTGTAAAAAATAAATATCTAAAAAAATACTCTTGAATTTTTTACTAGAAATAGTATCGTTATTTATAAGCTTTTATTTTCTGTATTTTTATATTAATTTGAGAGAGAGAGAGAGAGAGAGAGAGAGAGAGAGAGAGAGAGAGAGAGAGAGAGAGAGAGAGAGAGAGTATGATTTATTATTATGATTTTTCAGAAATCAGAAAGGAAATTTGTAGATGATCTAGAAAAACAAAAACTTGAGCTCATGTTCTTCGCAGTCACTGTTTCAATGATGGCGCACAAACAGGGGTCCTGTTTCAGGGCTCGCTTTCTAGTCACGCCCAGAGAAACATTTAGAAATGACAGAAGGAGGACAAAATGAATCTGGTATGTCCAGAATGTTTCCATATGATATAAATATCTAATTTATTCTGTGTTAAATAACCTGTATACATATTGAATGTCATTAATTTAAATGACAGAGGCAGGTGAGCTGAGGCTATATGAGGTTTGTAATTAAAAAAGAAGAAAAGAACAGATCCGGTAAACACAAATGTTTGGTTCTCTCTCTCTCTCTCTCTCTCTCTCTCTCTCTCTCTCTCTCTCTCTCTCTCTCTCTCTCTCCCTCTCTCTCTCTCTGCAGCAGGTGTTTGAAGGCTGACTGAAATAGATTTGTTCAATAAAGCTTTTCCTCCTAATCAGCAACCTTTTTTCCCCCCTCCTCAGTTGCTGACCAATAGAAAAAGATAAATGCGTCCAATTCAGTCAGCCCGTTCTCTTCAGTGTTGCGCTCTGATCCCACATTAAACCTGTAATAGCTTCCTGCCCTGCGAGGCATGATTCCAATTCAGTCAGCCATGTTATATGAATGAGGATTCCTCAAATAGCAATATTTATGCACATATATTCTGACTGTGTGGCATTATTGCACATGTTCTGCTTTTAAGGATGGACCAGATGCTGCTGACATATATTCAGGAAATCCAAATTTGCAAACACACACACACACACACACACACACACACACACACACACACACACACACACACACACACACACACACACACACACACACATACACACACATACTGTACATGTCTGTACCTACATTAAATATTAAAACATTTGATGTAAATAGTGGCTCTTGTGAAGAAGTCCAAATTTCCATGTTTCTTCTGGAGATGTTATTTGGATATAAACGTTTGTTTCAATTCAATTAAATTACATTTGTTAGCGCTTTTCACAAGTCGCATTGTCTCAAAGGAGCTTTACATAAGTACAGTATAGAAATAGAAAAAAAATAAGTTTAAAAATAAGTTACTATTTATGTCTAATATTTTCCCTAATGATCAAGCCAGAAAAACTCCCTGAGATGATATAAGGAAGAAACCTTGAGAGGAACCAGACTCAAAAAATTGAAACTCATTCTCATTTGTGTGACACTGGACAGAAAATAATCTTACTGTAAATAATGTCTGTTGTACAACAGTTTGTAGTTGAGAGGAATTTGGATGTAATGTTATTTTATAATCCAAATAATGTAAATTCGATTCCACAAACATCCTCAGGAGAGACTTATTTCATGGACGTTGTTTGAATGTTAGATCCAAGTGGACATTTACTTGGGTCATTAAGTGGTTTTACATTAAGTGGTTTTACTTGGGGGTTTGTTTTGTTTTGAGAAAAAATTTCTCCTTCTTTTCCCTTCAATCACCTGAATTAAAGTAAAAAAAAATACTTTTTTAGTAAATATAATAATAATAATAATAATAATAATAATAATAATAATAATAATAATAATAATGTTTTTTCTTCCACAATGTATCAGTAGTAGCGTCTGTGTAGTGTCTTTATCTGTACCGTGGCCTAAAATGGAAGGAGAGTTTACGCAAACCTTCCGACTCTGTCGCTGCAAAAACAATAACAAAATAGGAATGTGCAACTTTAACATCAGCTACATCACTTAAGTTCACAATTAGTCACGGTCAAATGCTCTGTGGAATATTCTGGCTAACTGAATGCAACTGAGTAAGCTAGGGAAGCATCTTTCAAAGCAATAGTAGCTCAGTGGTTAAGGTGTCGAGCTACTGATTGGAAGGTCATAGGTTCGAACCCCAGGTCCACCAAGCTGCCACTGCTGGGCCCCTGAGCAAGGCCCTTAACCCTCTGTTGTAAGTCACTCTGAATAAGGGTGTCTGCTAAATGCCGTAAAATGAGTGACAATTCAAAGAATGTTAAATGCTGTAAATTTTTATTTTATTGGTGCTCTTGTAGAGATTCTGAATACACAGCATATTTCTTCTGTGAACTTCATGCCAGTTTTTAAGGAAAATATAGTATTATATTATTAGTATTATTGTATTATTATTATAGTATGATCAGGCTTTTGGAAATAAACCACACTGTTGTTAGACAAAACATTGTGCACCTGTTAATAAATGATTGTTGTATTTTTTACTCCCTGGTGAGATGATGATTATGTATGTGTGCAACTTATACAACTTTTTTAAACCTCTAGTCTCTAACAGATGCCATGTACAAAAAGCACCGACCCCTCTGAATCTTGTTATGCTTTACAGACCCTACTTTAAAAACTACTGCTCTGTGATACAGTACATTAAACGTTGTAGAACAGCAAATGAGTAAAATCAATGACCACAGAATATCGTATCATGGTATTTCTAAATCGAATAAAATTTGTTGTAAAGATTAAATAGAATCCGTTGTACAAATCCACTTGGTGAGATTTTGGAACTTAAAAATTTGTAACCAAGATCTGAACTAAAATGTTGTTGAGAAGCAAATTAAAGTGTCTCCGACCCCCAGTTTCGGGACGGCTCAGATGTGCATTTTCCCCTCCTGCTACTTCGACCAAATCAATCACCATTTCAGTTTCCTAGTGTTCTTTTTCCCCGATCATTTGCCTTTAATTGAGTTCAGAATAAGTCATCCATCAGTGATTAATCTGATTCACAGTTACAGTGACAGCACGCTGGTCTGCAAGGTCCATTGTGTGTGTGTGTGTGTGTGTGTGTGTGTGTGTGTGTGTGTGTGTGTGTGTGTGTGTGTGTGTGTGTGTGTATGTGTGTGTGTGTGTGTGTGTGTTATTGTTGGGTTTTTCTTATAAACTCTTATTATCATTGTCCAAAATGACCTTCGTTCATACTGAAAACACGCTCCGGCCTACAATAATTGCAGCACGTGTTCACGAGTTCCAGTTATTTACTATTACTTAATTCTAAGGACTTCACTTCTTTATCCGGGTGGGATAAACAAACCTGATGCTGAAAGACAGCATAATAAAGACCAACTAAAAATAAAAGCACATACATAGCTTTTCTTTTTGTATCCATCAATCTCTATACTCCTGTTCTTTTCTATTGTCACATCTTCGATTAGTTTAAAGGCGCTGCAGTTTCAAGGTTAAACTGTACAGCTGTGTGAATGATTTTCAATTACAGACATACCGACACTGCTATAGAGCTGCACAGGGTTATTCAGTATATCCAATCATTTATTATACTGCAGACATTTCCAACTGTTCCCTGATTTGCTTTATCTACTGTGCTGGCAAAGAATGGCTATTAATTCAGTGCTTGCAATTGAAAGTAAATTGTGAAGGTAAAACAGGACAACACATTTCTACATCAAACCCATGTGCAGTGTTAGGTTTTATTTGTTAGAACATCAACATTTACTGGCATTTTCTAATTGAAATTAAATACACGTTTTTATAGAATCAATGCAATTTGGTTCTGTGTAAATATCCAGTTAAAAATATTGTTGAACTAGTATTAGGAGTTTAAAGATATATTCAGGCTAATCATACACAGACAAAAAAACTTTTTTATAGATTTCTTCAATATCTTACCATTGTCCAAATTTCTACAAGCTGAACAATATATTCATTCCACATCCCCTTACCCAAGGCCACGATCCAACCAGGATTTGTGAGGAATCAATCTGGAAGCACTGTGCCAATGTGTAAATTACAACCACTTTATTTATTTATTTACACTTTCTCAAAGATTCTATAGAATCCAATATCAAATCTTGTGTATGTAATACACAGTTACTGTGATAACAGAATAATGCATAAAATAATTTCAGATTTTTCTGGTAATTGTGCTTACACTACCCGTTCCTATCTGCTGAATGTTTAAAACTTAGCGACATTGCTTTATTCGCTGTCCGTTTATCCTTCAGGAGTTTGAATTAATAGCTCATTTACATCTCTGTCACATGACTGCATTGATGGTTGAAATATTCATATTGAAAAAGCAGACAACCGTTAGAGGAATAATTTTCAATATGAGCTAGGATTAAATCATGTGTTAAAGATTAGCAACGTCTTAAGCAAACAAATAAAGAAAGAATTATTTTGCAAAGTAGTTCTAGGATTTTTGGCCTAACTACTCAGCACAGTGAGAGTGACATTTATTTACTATTTGTAAACAACATGGATACCACTGGCTGTCAATCAATACTAATGAGCTGGAGCTTTATTTACATGAACAGTTGTAACTCATGAGTGTTTTTTAATGGATTTGCACACAATTAGAAAGGCATATACAGAAAGAGGTAATGGGTGTGGCCATGCTGGGGGAAAGGGGCTGGAGCTAAGGACAGATCTTTAGTATGGCATGGGCATTTGACTATACACACACACACTGCATTTAATTTCATATAACAATCTGACAATAAGCTATCGGTACCACAGGACATTTCTGTATCTGCACAGTCTGTTGCACCTTGCATGTTACATATATATTACATGTATATAATACTTATACTTATATATATTATTTATATTTATATTTATACTTACATATATATATATACATATATAATTCATACTGTATAATGTGTAGTGCATCGTATATATGTCTAGTAGTACACTGTGTGTACTGACTATGTATGAGCACATTGCATCTTTTCCACATTTTCCGCATTTGCACATTTCAACTGGTACTAAGCATTTTGCACATTTTTTTAACCTGCTTGTAAACTGTTCTATTTATGTTTCTTAACTACTGTATGTGAATGGTTCTGCAATTTCTGGAGCTCGCTCCCAAGAATTTCACTCACCAAGGCACATGTGCTGTGGTGATGTGACAATAAAGGTGACTTGACTTGACTTGACTTGACTTGACTTGACAAGGTACACAGTAAGACAGTAAGCTATCATGTAGTTACCCACTAGTAACTGATGCAATGTCACTAAAATTGAACTCTGATGGAACGCTGTTCATATTGCTGCACAAAAAAATAAGCACATGTCTTGGAAAATGTTGTTGCAGTGTATCATCTGATTGTCCAACTTGATTTGGCTTTATGCCAGATGCCCATCCTGACACAGCCCTCGCATTTGTATCTAGGCTTAGGGTGGCATTGTGAGTGCACTAGCTGGGTTGGTTCAGAAATCGAACGAGAGCCACAGCAGGGATAGCAATGGATCCTGAAGCACTAGACATTGTTCTTAGTAAATAAGGTATGAAAAGAATGTTGTTCTTTTTTTAAGCTCAATTCTGTTGCTGAAAAAATTGTGAGAGACCTACTTATGTGGATGAGTGTCTGGACTGTGTGAAGTTCAGTAATGATCAGAAACATGTTGACCTTTATAAACAATATGTCCGCCATACATTGAGATGAAGCTGGATTACTCAAATTGGTGTAATTCATAATTGGTCATATGGATTTGAACCAAACTGGAAATACTTGTTTAGTACAAAGGTCCAAGGATGTCTGCATAGGTTGGGGTTTTGTCATGCATATGGGGTGGAGCTTAAGCCTAAATAGCTGTTTCTCAAGAACATAGAAGGGCAATCATCCTGGATCTATGTGCTATTCCTATTCATATTTGTATTCTTTATCATCTTTAATTCAAATATCTTTATATAAACTGACCACCGGGAAACTATATGCAAGGCGTGCATCGACCCCACAGATCAACACTATATTTATATTTTATATATTGCAGCCTGGATATATATAAGCGTGCGTGGAGGTGAACCAACAATACTACATGTCAGCAGCTCAGCTACAGGGAAATGAAATGTGCACACTTTCTTATTCTCTATGATATTGTGAGGTGAGCTCAACTTTAATACATGTTCCAGTTCCCAGTACTGTTAATACCTTCACATCTCATTTGTTTCAGATCTGCAATCAAAGCTGCAACTGTCTTTTTTTAACAAGTACTTTCAGATAATGAGTTCACTTAGAGCCAATTACATACCGAAGTCATTGTCGATGACCTAAAAAGCAGGGTGCCTAGAGGTCCTATTTCTGGAACATGCAGCACTGACAGGTAATGGACCTCTGTGAAGTAGCACTGCAATTATAGCTGTCACAAGTTGTGTAATATAATTGTTGTGCAATATGTGGAGGACCACAGTGTCTAGGAGATGTTTTCATTGAGATATTTTTTTTTATCTATCAGTACTCTAACTGCTGGATACGTTAATTCACTAACAAAACTAACAAGTAAGATCAACTTTTTTTTCATAGGTAAATGAATGAATACCACACTACAATTCTAGGCACACACTTAACTGCTGAGATCATGCGAACCAAAATCTAGAACGTTAACAATATTTGTACACATTTTTAAACACATATTAAACAAACGTTAAGGTAAATATGGCATATTTTACTAGCACTCTCTTAATCTAAAGGTTAAACAACCATAGCTGAAGTAATTGTTCCGAGAATTAATCTATAAAAAGAATTATCACACACTGTTAGCTTACATAAGGGTGATTTTAACAGGATCTCTTCTCTGAGGTCCAACTCTTGCCCTAACGTTAATGCTCCACACATTACCTTGTTATCTTTTCACACATGTGATTGTGTAACATGCTAGGAATTAGCAATAGTAACACTGTAAGGCTAGAGTTATCATAAATTAGTACATCAATGTAGCTTTATACCCATCTGAACATATTGCATTCAACAAAATTTGTTATAATTACAGATTCCAATGTTTTATAAAGCAGAAGATAAGCAATTGAGATAATCAAGATCCAATCCAGCGATTTCAGGTAGTGGAAGCTCCTTCTGTGGCTCTCGCTTAGCGTTAGCTTTGTTTGTTGGCTGCTATTGATTAAGCCACGTTTAAACTTGTGACTAAGGCTGAGCTTGTCCCTTTCAAATAAATCACAGTATTGACTGTACAGGTTTCAATAAGGGTAATGACAAACATCTTTCCCCACTTTTAATGGAATGGAGAAGGCTTTTGTTTGCAGGCTCTGATGTCATTCCAGAGCTAGGTGGTCTGTGTCACTGCAAAACAAGTCATTAATGAATTATACTACTTTCCCCATAAAGATATCTCAGTCGCTGACACTGTTTATGTGAAGGACTGATTTTTTTTACTAACAAAATGATGAACAACATCATTAGTATAATCATCAGGATAAACTTTTAACTAATTAAAATAATAAAATTTAAAATCCTTCTAAAAGAGCCCACATAATGCATATTATTATTATTATTATTATTATTATTATTATTATTATTATTATTATTATTATTATTATTATTATTATTATTATTATATGATTTCATGACTTCGAATTCATTTTTACCTGATATAGAAATTAAATAATTCTAATAATAATGATACTGATTAATGTAGCCATATTTTTAAATGAACCCATATTTTCAGTGATTAGTATAATAACTGTATCCAGATCTATTCATGCAGGAACACAGGCAACACACTAAATTCTTATCAAATTAGATTTCAGTGCAGTCTTCTCAGTCATATTGAATATCACTGATCACTGTATTCGTCACTTGTGGGAGGTGAGAAATTTAACAAACACACGTCCATGGAACATAAGATGCCATCATATGTTTAATACAATAGAAATGAAATCAAACCAGCACAGGAGGAAATATGTCCATCCTGCAAGCCAGCACGCTCGGAGCTTATTATATTGATACACAAATCTATAATTGAGGCCCTGATCTTCTCTGAGAGCAATGATTATGGAAGGTGAAAGAATTGGCACTATTAACCCTGTATACCACTACAATGGCATTCCGTGCTACTGGCGGAATGGAAAGCGATTTATCGGACATTTTCAATCAGTATAAACAAATCAATTAATTTATCGCCGCAAGTCTGAAATAAAATTAGTCAGGACACTGTTGTTTTCCAGTGTTCCAATGTTTTTTTTTCTGTTCGGATAACCTTACACAGAATTTTAGTGGTTGTATATAACGACCAAACATTTGTCTGAAAAAAACAAACCACTGCTATGGAGTGTGACATGACAGAGAAATTCAATGCTAAATACGGTCACAAACAAAAACAGGCACAGATCCCATTTTTTGGCCTCTGGTTAAAAGAGTTAATTTAAGGAATAAAACATAACAAAGTGTGGTATAGGACAGTTATCAGTAATGAAGTGTTTTATTTTTTATAGCATAATAATTCGCACATGATTCGTTTTTTAATTAAGTAACAAATGAGCCATTTGTGATCCGACTATAGTTATGTGTAATATCTGCAAAACAAATATATTTCCGTTATCGCCTATAAAACAGTCGTAGGAAAATGCATACTATCATCGTCGTCTCTTTGATACCGTGAAAAAGGCCTCTATTATTACAATATTATTACACACCAGTAACAATGAAGACTGGAGTCATGTTAGTAAAAAAGCTCCAAGCTGTGTGTCCTGACTTTCCTATAATAATACAGCTTAAACTACAGCTTTACAAAGCACTGACACTGGAGACTCTTTCCATAAAGGTTAAAGAGACATCTCTTTAGAGCAAGCTTAAACAAAGAACAGCATTTTCTAAAATAGATTATTGATGCTCTTAGATTATGCACAGCGTCCAACATACAAGTCCATGTGAACGAGCTGTTACTATAGAAACAATAACTTATAACGTATAATATTGTAGGAAATGTCCAGTAATATAAACCTGTGATCAATCAGATTCAGGCTCATGGTATAAAAAGCAATAATTGATGAGATGAGTTCAGTAATAAAAAATAAAAAATCATTACAATCTAAATTAAGGGTGAAATTTACGTTTAATGACATGAATGGTTTATTGTATTTAAAAATATAAGAAGAAGCTTTTACTTATTTCTCAGCTTTTTTTCCCCCAGGCTTTTAGCTTTTTACATAGCTGCCAAGCAAAATCGGATGCAGTCCTAAATGCAGCAATATTTAAACACATTTCTGAGTTGCATTAAGTTGCATCCATACATTTGGACATAAATTAACAGCACTGTTGCAGCATGTTACTGCAACATGAGTAGTGATATTCCTACCGAATGCGGTGAAGAGGAACAATCACCTGTGTATCTGATGCCAATAAGCAGTAAACCAATGCAGGTTCCAGCTATTCTCAACCTGACTGAAAGCGACTCCATGCCCAGTTTAATAAATAGTAACTGAAAAGTAAATGAATCAGTTATAACTTGAACAGCAAGTCTCTAAATCCCTTAACCTAAATATCAGGTCCATGTGCATATTAGATGATTACTGATATAAAGAAAGGACACCATGACAATTCGTAAGGGACTCAAATGAAACAAAATGTGCAGTACGATACACCATCTTCACACTCTCGTACACTTTCTTACGCTCCTCATTTAACCCTAAAGTATATATTCATTAACAAACTCAATTCTGATTGGCTGGAAGGTGTTATACATTAAACAAATAAAATGTAAAGTATTTTGTTTATTTATAAAGTAACAATTGTAATTGTTTTCAAAGCAATGTGTAATACTGTAGGAAGGATAAACATCAAACTTCAGAAAGATTTGTGTCGAGCCCCATCATCCACAACACAACACAACACAACACAACACAACACAGCACAACACAACACAACACAACACTGTCATGGATTATTTTCCTAGAACATACCCCATTATATCAATAGCTGCTATAGCAAAAGCCAAACAGACACTTATTAGAAAATTATATTAAAAACTATATATTTTTATGAATAATAAAAATGTAATCACAAGCAAGTTGCTGTATTATGAGAGGAATAAAATGCTTTCAAATACAATAAATAACTAATCACATACTGCCATCACAACACCCCATAACTGCACACCATGTCATGTATTATTCTAATCAGGAAGCCAGAATTTGAATTGTAAAGCAGGCGCATTTAATATGCAAACTTATCACATGTCCACTTTCCCAGTCTGATCCGTTATAAGATCACAAAGATCCCGCGTTTAAAACCAGTGAGAATCAGGCATACCCGAGTCATAAAGCTCACAGAGTACCTCTACACTTTCATCATCAGCTATAAACGCTTCTCATTTCATCTAGTGGATGGAGACCCTACACACTATGGAAACCTCATAAACCTGGCCTTCCCTTCAAATATGCCCAGTGAGGACAAAACTGAAGGCTTTTAATAGTACAATTTCATTACGGCTGGGTTTAAGGCTTTCTCTGGCTGCACTGGGATCAATTTATTTTCTCTTAAACAGACGCCTGTTATGAAAATGCAACCATACATACTTTGTGCTTGCATAAATTACACAGGAATATAAACAGAAAACCACCCACATCTGTACACGAGTGACATTTAAAGTCAGATAAGTATTCAACTCTCCTGAAGGAATGTACATGGTATCGATATGTACGTGTGATGTGGTATTTGCCACACCTAAGCCATCTCAGTCACACACACATTACAATATTCCTCAGCATCAAAAAACATACAGGTTCGTGTGATGAGCCCTCATCCAGACCCCATAAACAGAGAAGAAAAGAAGAATCTCATCTATCAATGGTGTTTGCTGAAATCACCGAGGTCCCATTGACCATCTTTGTCATGAAGACAAATCACCTCATGGATTTGGCACGGAATCAGAAACTCTTGTAAATGCTGGTCCTCATTTATGGGCCGAGGGCAGGAGAACGGGCCTCCTGGCTCCACGGCAATCCTGTTACCACAGGGATTTGTTCTGCTAGCCTTGTAAAAGATTAGTCCTCTAGGAGAGTGAATGGACTTGATTAGCTAGACAGCAATTTAATGGGATTGTTGGAGAAGCAACAATAAATCAGCTTTTGTGATTAAATAGGGGCTGTAGTAAAAGTTGGATGTCTACTGATCAATAATTATTGAAGATTTTCCCTTCTTGTACCACGGAAAGGAAAACAAGGCGGGAAGAATGAGGCAAAAATAAAATCTAGCTGGTTCACTGGCAGGTCATACGATTTGTTGGCAAAGCTAATTAGAAATATTACTGGAATTGCTCTATGACTGACAGAAATGGAGATAACAAATTAATAATATTTAAATATGCTAATGGTGGAAATCTAATGGTCTAGCTTACTTAGAAATCGCTTCATGTCAAACAAAAAAAGTTTAAATTCTACAAGCCCAAGACAACATTAATAGCAAATAACAAAGTTGAAAGACTGCCACATTGGATTTAACTATATAGTGCATTTTTAGAGTTGATGACGTCCAGCCGTCCAGCATACAGTCTAGCAACAAGTTAACTGTTAAAATCTTTGTATATCTTACAAATGAAACGGTTCTGTAGCTAAGTCACACTGTCTCCACTTATATTTTAAGTATAATCTATAACCTTAAATCTATAAACTAGACAAACTTGGCAAAACCATTAACTATACCGCCTACGGCTCCTCTGCAAATGGAAACGTTCATAGCGATACACTTTGGCAGCTTGAATCTCGTCCCAATGAACTTCACATAGTGCTTTTTGACCTCTATGAGCAATAATAAATCTATGGTGCTAAATGGGGCAGTGAGAAAGCCGAGGAAATCAAAAATTGTTGGCCACAAAGAGTAAATTTAAAATACTTGATCATTTAATGTAGATTTAAATGTAGATTCTTGCATTTTTAGGTTTTCTATTTCTATGTACTATCACTTGATAACAGATATCTATTGAAAATTAATTCAAGTAGCTTGGGAAAAAAAGGATCCCAGAGTCCCATTGAGAACATTGGAATCTCAAGGCAATACTCACGGCAAGTAAAAAAAAAGTAGAGAAAGTAGAATCTCACAATACTGTTATAGGAGCAGACAAGTAAAGACTTCTGTCAGATGGTTTAGTCATGGTTTATGTGTGTCCCTGAAAATGAATTGACGTTAAGTGGTGGAGCATGTCTTTGTCAAATAAGAATGAATTAAAGATGTTTGAAGGCCAGCTGAACAGAACAAAACACAGCCATGTACAATGATGTCTAGGACAATCAGCATAAACTTCATGCTCAGCGACTATACTTACAATAGAAACTAGAATGAGTCTGACAAAAAGGCAAACACTATATATAAACAACACTATCCTGCTCGGGGATCGCTTTCCCCACTGGTACAATGGCACAGTCCATCTTTGGCTATTGTAAAAGCAAACAAAAGTCAAAGACTCTTTCAGCCTTTACAAAAAGTGGTATTTCAGAGCATGTATATGTATTATATATTAACAACTGATGGATCCAAACGATCCTAAGGGCTATTCAGTCTGTGTGTGTGTGTGTGTGTGTGTGTGTGTGTGTGTGTGTGTGTGTGTGTGTGTGTGTGTGTGTGTGTTTTTCTGGTTGTAATTAAGTGTATGAAGGACAGTCGGCGCTCCACACGGCTGTTGTCTGCTCCCGCATTCCTCTGACTTTGATAGCACGCTTCACCCGTGTCTGTCCCTCATCACCCCGGCCTGCTGCCCTCCCTCAGGCCTCCCCCAGCTCCAAGGACTCCATCGACTCTGGACAGTGTTTTGCTTTGCACAGGCCTTGTTCCTGATAGCTTAATGGCCCTTTACAGAGGGAAGCACACAGCGCAACTAGCAGGCCAGGGATAGTCATTATACATATTAAAAACTTTCAAGCCTTGTACGATTTTTGCCAAGGAGGCAGCATGTTCAGCTCGGTTTGTTCAATTTTTTTAGTAGTACTAATCATTGAGCCATTGACCTAAGGGTATGATGTCTAAAGGGACAACTGTGAGCCTTTATATCTAAAAAAGTAAGAAAGGAAATTAAGTTTTTCCAAAATTAAATGACAGAAATCCCACAGGAACAGATTTATTCTCATATCAGGTTACTTCCCACTTACTTGATCTCCAATACACCTTGAAAGTCTCAGTTTGCCCCAATTCTCCACAACCAATAAGTACCAGAGACTCAGGGGGCTGTTGTGTGTTTATTTATGCTGAACCATATCCTTATTTAAGCTTAAATTCAGAACAGGAATTCTTTGCCCAATGGACCAGTGTAGAATGCCTTGCACATTGTCAGGTTATAAAAATCCAAACGTATCATGGCATTCTGTGTCAATGCAGTATATTCTTTCGTCTTCTCCATGCGATGTCCTTAGCCTCACCTTTAAACTACTGAATTTAGTAAACCAGTGACAGCAACATTCACAGCTGGTGTAAGGTCATAGGTGAGCGACAGCCCTGTTAATGCCAACAAAGAATAAACACTGTCCCTTCACTAACCATAAATGTATCCTTCCATTAAAAAGGAATCTCAAAAGCAATTTGGCTCGACATTAATGGTAGTCGTGTTTCTTTCATTTCATAAGAAGAAGAATGGTGAAAGTAAGTGCAAGTCTCTCCTGACCTTCAGCACCGCATGACACATTTACAGCCTGTGTGTGGCTCTGCTTGTCATCCTGCAGCTGATAGTCAGCGTTCAGCGCTTGTCTTTACAAGCTTCACTCCCTTGACTCGGTGCGCATCACGAGCCCAGCGACATGAAGAGGTCTGACCCTGAACTGGTATTGCACACAGCTACAGTCCTGCATAAAGGATAGGGTTATGGGTGTGGAAGAAAAGCTCAAAACTCAATTTTAAGCACAGTGGAAGCTTTTTTGTGTGTTATAGATCTGTGCCTGTGTACGTTATGGTACATAATTGCTTTCAGGGCTGTCACTGATGGTGCCACTATCTTTAACCGTGACTCAATGCCTCAATGAGCTTTCAAACATTCTGTTCATAGGCAAGATTGAGACAATCAAAGAACTTCCAAGATCTCTTGCTCCATTCTGTGTTTTTGGTGCGGATCCTGCAACGAGCTCCAGCAGAAACCTCACAGTTCTTACAGTCCCATGGGCTATGCGTGAGAACGCAGAGGAACGGAAGCTTGAGATCTACTGTTTCACTGGCTATTTTCACAGAGCTCCATTTCCTATTCAAACACACACACTATACGCGAGTGGACACCTGGACTGACCGGCCGTGTTCTCTTTCTTTCTCTGGTTTCAGTTTTAGTTTCAGCCTCTCAACTTGATTCAAATCCCTCCACTATCTAAGCTCGAGGAGTTACACAATACAGCCGTGGAGAGACAGACCTGGAATGAGGTCATCTCACAAATCCATCTAGACTTCAGATCAAGCCATCTAGCCTAAATCACACTAAAGCGGTGGATTTTTTTTTTTCAGTCGTAGATAAATTCAGCTCCTCATCTACTAATTCAATCAGTAAAAATCAATAATTAATTAAAGTATGAAACCCAATTCAAGCTCATTATTTTGTTAGGGTTATTTGTTCTGTAAAGGCAAAGACCTTGAGTGACTCCATGAGTAATGTGCCATTGGTGTCCCACTGATAATAAATTTCATTTCAAATTTCAAATATGTAAGAAAAATAAAAGTAAACAAATTTTAAACAAATGTTGTCCTTCACACCACCCTATGTACACAGTTCTGTGTATAATGTGTATTTTTCTCATTCTGTTTATAATGCATATACTGTGTGTCCCATAGCTTTGACTCAACTTGAATAAACACACTTACACCTGAGAAATATTTGAAGTTTTACTGAAGTCACGCAACAGGAAGTCTGAATTTACTGAATTTACTCGTTTGTTTTTTCCAATTATATTGTGATACTGACTGATGACTCCAACACACTTACTGTCTAAAAGCAACTGTGAATAATTCATTTGCATTTAAATGGGAATATAACACATGTTTGGTCAAAACTACAGACTGACTGCACAAAATATTTTTTTCTTTTCTAATAAACATTGAGTATCAACTAGTTCTGATATCTACCCGGTATTGAGTTCTTTAAATGCTACTAAGCTTTAAAATGTTTTTTTTTTAATCATACTTTAAATATAACTATAGTGTAAAATATACATATAATAAAACAATCCTAAAAAAGGGAAAAATCTTTATATGTAAACAATTCCAGTTGCAAAACAAACATTAATTCCATTTATTATAGCACCAGATATTTAATATATTTTCTCTGACGTAAGATCCACAACCAAATTTTTGCTGGTATTGACCTGATTTTCATACTCTGAGTCACAACAGTGGCATCATTTTTTCCAGAATTTTCCATTGCGCCACACAACAGGGTTTCCCAGACA
This sequence comes from Tachysurus fulvidraco, assembly GCF_022655615.1. Taxonomy (NCBI): domain Eukaryota; kingdom Metazoa; phylum Chordata; class Actinopteri; order Siluriformes; family Bagridae; genus Tachysurus; species Tachysurus fulvidraco. The sequence continues at coordinate 16,182,942 of NC_062540.1, forward strand.
CACACACACAGACATACACAGACACACACTGACACGACTGGTTCTGTGTGTAGAAATCTTCAAACAGCCTCTAAAATAGTTCACTGAACTGACATCAGTTTCCATTTCAGCATTTTTGAAAGAGCTCTGGATGAGACACGATGTTATTTTGTCCTGAAGGGGCAGGACGGAGCGTTTACATAGCTAGCATTCCTTTCTGTTTGATTATCCATCTCTCTGTCTTTCTCTCCAGTCTGTCAGTTTTGTCTTATACCCGTAGGTGTGTGCATCCAGACTGAGAGAAGACAGTGGAGCTTCAGTGACAGTCTCTTTTAAATATTTATACTGATGAGGAACAGAGTGTGGAGTTTGTCATCTGTGCGAGTCTGTACATGTGTGTGAATGCATGTCTGGCTGCACTCTCTCACTCCTGCTCTCCTTTATCAATACAGATGCATCTGTAGGTATGTGAGTCACCGAGAGCGGTGTGTGTGTGTGTGTGTGTGTGTGTGTGTGTGTGTGTGTGTGTGTGTGTGTGTGTGTGTGTGTGTGTGTGTGTGTGTGTGTGTGTTTACATAATGCTGTTACAACAAATATCTTTAAATTTCATGTTCCTCTCTCATTTTTTTTGCCAAACATTTCCAGTACAGGAAACCTTTGTTTGCTGTTCTGTGTTGTAGGATGCACACAAAGCTGCTAAGTGTCTGTCTACAAACCCCCCCTCGGTCTTCTGAAACACAAATATACAACCACATACACACACAAACACACACAGCTGGACAAATGCTGTTACAGTGTGTGCATGAATACGCTGGTGAGGGAGCAGGCGGCGCTCTACGCAGATGCCACCTTTTCTATGATCCACGTCCCATTAAAGAAAGGCAGACCTGTGCTCCAATCAACAGATCACCTTTTCAAAAGTGTCTTTGTTCCCTGAGCAACAACAGCTGGCAACAATTAACAGCCAGGACACAGCACCGGGTTGCCAGGCGGTGACTTATGGTCCCTAACTGCAGACAAAAAGATTGGATTGAATGATGTAAAGTATCTGCTCTTTTTATGAATATTTCTTGAATATTCTTCTGCTTTATGCATGAACTATAAATCTGGCAGGCTTTTACATTCTTAAATCTGCAAGTCTATGCAAAAATAAATAAACAAACAAACAAATAAATAAATAAATCTCTTTACCAGAAGTTGTCTCCTTGAAAAATCTTGTTGTTGACAGCAATAATAAATTGTGATCTGACTCTGAATCAATGTCGGTGCAGCTCGAACCGCTTAATTCCTTAAGAAAGGCAGGCTGGCTGTGAAATCAATGTACAATTTACATGAGCACGAGCAGCAGCAGCTTGACGGGAACAGGGCAGAAACTACAGCGCTGTAATTTCAGGCAACTCCCTACAAGCTGCTGGATAGAGGGATCAATGGTGTTCGGTCTGGACAGTAATGGTGTGCACTTGAGGCTCATGTGCCACTCATATGCATGCTGCAGTCAATATGGTGACAGGTATCAACTAGGAGGAAATGATTAGAAGAGGGTGTGATGGCATCTTAGGGATCGGATTATTTGTGAAATCATCTGAGAACTGCTGAGTAACTTTGCAGTATGGTGCTGATAAGCATGTGTGTGTGTGTTTGTGTGTGTGTGTGTGTGTGTGTGTGTGTGTGTGTGTGTGTGTGTGTGTGTGTGTGTGTGTGTGTGTGTGTGTGTGTGTGTGTGTGTGTGTGTGTGTGTGTGTGGCAAATGTGGTAATGAGAAGTGGCACTCGAAGAAGAGTTTCTTGCATTTTGTTTTTTATTTTCCTGCACAAAAAAAGAAAGCCAGGCAGAAAAAGGTTTGAAGGGTTAAACGTTGGCAAAAGCAGGGAGGGGACAAAAGAAGCATTGTGCTGTGCAGAGCTGTCCCCGGAAAGGAAAGCCCAAAAAAGAAAAGCACCACTAGCCACTCGCCTCGCTCCATTGTGAGTGGAGGGGAGTGCAGCCATGCATGACAGATGTCTTGCCCATTGTTTCCCAGCAGCCCTCTCTCTGCCTCCTGGCTCTGCCGGCATTCGAAGGGACACACCCCTTGAGTGTGAGACGCTGCACACCGCTGCCACGCTCCCAGAGACCATGTGGAGCCATACGTGAGGGTCTATGAGTCTGTGTGTGTGGCAGAAGGGAGGGAGTGTGTGAACAGGGGCTCCTTCTCAAATGGGAGGATTGCAGGGTGCCAAAAGTTAGTCCGACTTCTCAATACGTCTCCCACGGTCCTGTCACTCAAACACACAAGCAAGCACAAGGAGCGTCAATGAGAGCGCTTGCACACTCTTATACATACGCATGCTTCATCCAAATTAAGACATCAACTAATACACGAGAGCTTGACTCACATTACGATCACTCCATCAGCTGGTGTGTGTGTTTGTGTGTTTTTATTTAAATGCATGATCAAATATTATCAGAGTTTAATGGTAATGAGTGAAAACATGTGTGTGTGTATGTGTGTATGTGGTACTGGAGTAAAGTGGTGGATCAGAACCAGCCATGCGCTACATCCCTTCCTCACTCACTCACCATGTGGTAGCACTCCAAAAGCAGCCTGTCGAGCTGTCAGTCAAAGAGCCGCTGAGCCATTGGGGACGCGCTGCAGACAATAGATGTGCTGAGTTAATGTGTGTGTGTTTGTGTGTGTGTGAGTGGCCAGCCCTTCATTCATCTAGTCTACACTGTTGCTCTTGCTTTCCCTCCATTTTCTCAGCCTATTCATAATGCAAAACAAAAACAAGGTTTGTTCCCATTTTCTTCCCAATTCACGATTCTATAGAGTGACTTTTTTCAAAGCTGTATACAGTGAGTGCAAAAATTTGCACCCCCATGCTTTTTGAAAAGGTGGAGGCTGGGTGGAAATGCTCTGTTTTTACAATTTATCTGCAAAAAAAAAAAAGAATATGAAAAGTATCAAACTGAAATGGATGTGTATCACGAAGTAATGCAATAAACGTGAAACAAGGCAAAATCAATAGAGAAAAGAGCTCGGATACATTTCCTTCTCCCTCTCAGCTTCTGTCATATGAAGAAAGCCATTCAATTATACACAATTTGATGAAAGGAGATGTTTTATATTGTTTACACAATTATATCGTAATCAGAAAGGATGTAACATTTGATTTAATTACTTACACCTACTTTGAAAACCTAACATATTTTTTCTTATTATGATTTGATTGTTTTCATGATTTGACATTTTTTTCTCGTTCAATTTCTCATCCATTTTTTTCCCCCAAGGGTGTATAAACTTTTGCACTTAATACTTGCACACATCTGACCACTGGTTTTAAAAGCTCGGGCTGAATTATGATATTGCAAGCATTGCCAAATTTGGTCATACACATTTATGAGGGTAAAGTCTTAACCTATGGTCATGATGTCACTAAATCGTAGCTACTAATGACAGACAAACATGGTCTTGACATCACTTAACATAATAAGCCATGGCCTTGTGTTATAAATCCTGCGTAGAAGAACATGAAAACTCTGAGGGTCTTATCACACTCATTATCGTCATGACAGAAATTCATTCTTTAAAATAAATAAATTAATAAATAAAAAGAAATATTGCTTGAAAAATATTACCCTGGTTATCTTTTACTCTGTCACTGATTTATCTGCACTTAAATGAATTAATTAATTAATGAATAAACAAATAACACGATAAGCCATGGCCTGATGTATAAATGCTGACCCGGCAGATCTGAGGCTTCTGATTCGTCATGGTCACAAAATTTTAAAAGATTAAATAAATAAATAAATAAATAAATAAATAAATAAATAAATAAATAAATAAATAAATAAAAACGTTGCTCTCCTGACTCTCTACACTTCATCATGATTAGCCGTGTTCCGTGAAGACCCAGGAGACGTGTCACTGTAAGTCAGAGATAATAAATATCTTCAGTGTTTATGGTTGCTAGAGCATGATGAATACTAGACGAAGGACTTTATCTTTTCGGTGTGATTTGAAAGCTACAGGAGCAGATTAGATAAAGGTTTGGCAGTTTTGTGCTCTCGGGTGTCTCTGGACTTCTATTTAGAATTCTGGAGCTGCTCCTCATTTGTTTCACTCGCCCACTTTGGGTCTCAGTGGAGCTGTTTTACAGAAGCTGCTGACGAGTTTCATGCGAGCAAAGACTATTTATGGAGTTGAGTACATCCACATCTGGCTACTTTAAGCGGTACATGCTGAAAAACAATGTGCATTGTCATCAGTGACATGTTTTTTGTTTTTTTATTATTATAGATCAAACAAAATATGAAGATGTGATTCGGAATGGACAGATAATCAGTCCATACAGGCTTTTAAATTTTTGACATTTGAGCAGAAATTTTCTGAAATCAAAATTTCAAAATTACTTAAGGGACATCAAAGAAACATCGGTTCAGCCAAAGCACTCTTCAGTTCTCATGAGCTGAACATGGTTACAGCTATCACAGGGAGCCGGTACATATATATCTTTAGTGATAGGAGTTTAAATGAAGAACCCTGTGCTCAGAAAGTCACAACACAAATTTTGAAAAACAAAACAAAACAAATGAAAATTTGAATGATGAAATTTGAAACATTTTTGGCAGCAAGACAAATCACAAGAAACTGACTAATGTGTTCAACATAAATGAATACAGATATAAATTTGGAGAATATATATATATATATATATATATATATATATATATATATATATATAGAGAGAGAGAGAGAGAGAGAGAGAGAGAGAGAGAGAGAGAGAGAGAGAGAGAGAGAGAGAGATTGTGAATCCAGACAGAATCATTTTATGAAAAAAGAACACCTTCATTAATATGATCATACAGCAAAAGTTCATTCTTTTAAGTAATTCCCCAGTCGAGGTTGCCATGGTATAGAAATTAAACTTATTATTTTTTTTAGAAATAGGACCAACTAAATCTACTATTGTACAAATAAAAAAAAATAATTGCATTGACAGGATTAATACAAACATACATATAAATTACTAGTTGAAACCTAGAATGAACATGAGTTTTCTAGCTGACGTTGAGGAACCTCATGTTCTGTGCAGTCCAGACTGAGCAGGAGAAGGTTGGATAAAGGATGTCCATTAGAGATTTGCAGTTACCTTCCCCCTATGTGAGTCACACTTGGCTGAGAATGAGAGGGGTTTGAAATTCAAGATGGTTTATTGGACAACTTCACCTCTATAGATTTCAGATCAATGAATCAATAGGCAGGAGCCATTGCCAGCCTTTACGCATCTCTAAGCGTGTGCAGCAAGCAGCCAGGATTTGTTATAAACACAAAGCTTTACTGAACTCGCCGATGGAGAATTTATAAAATCGTACAGTCAGCTGACTCACACGCTCTAGAGTAAGATGACCTCGACCCACTGTCTGAAGTAATAAGTGGTACTCTTATGGTTAATCAGTAGCATACATGCATACAGATATTCAGTTGATACTAAGCACAACAACACACACACACACACACACACACACACACACACACACACACACACACACACACACACACACACACACACACACACACACACAAATTGATGTATAAAGGCGGTAGTATGCTTAGCCATGTTATACCATAGTTACACATTTTACCTAGAAAATGGCTGCTTGTTTCTATTTGTGCATGGCTTCTCTGCAGGCTGCGGGATTTGTGAGTGTGCTCACGCATGCATGTGCAAAATAAATGCGTGTAAACACTTAGGCCCGTGCGCACCGTACTGTGCTTGTGGACTCAGGCTTAGGTGACCCCTAGTCAACATCAATCAGCGGCGCACAATGGGACGAGGCGCACCAGGGAAAAGCCCAGGTCACTGGCGCGTTTAATACTCTGGACTGATTGTCATTGTTCCAGCAGATCGGCCTTTTCTCTCCGGGCACGTAAGCTGATCTCTCCTGCCTTTCCACCATCACGCTGCGATTATGAGTGCTCCTCAATGCATGAGAACCAGAGATGAGTGGATTTGTGTTTAGAGGGATTTAAGCCTATTCTGTCATCCCTGGCCTTGGAACTCAAGTCGCTACTGGTTACATATGCGTCAGACACTTGGATGTCTGTTTTCGTATGCCGCCGATGATAACGCATCAGAACACGATGAGAAGAAAGCTCGCTGTAAGGTTAGAGTTATGTTACAGAATGCTGTTACAGAGTGTCTCTATTTTCTTCTGTGTTTTAGATAAGCTTTATCAGCGATGTCCAAGGGCTCGGGTCGGTGCCACTCCTTTTACACTAGAGCGTAAACATAAGCACTTTTTCACCCTCAAGCTAGCTATTCATCATGAACATGAAAACACCCCCCCCCACCCACCCACCCAATTTAGTCTTAACAAATTCCCACCTGTTAGCCAGTTCTCCCTTACCACACAACAGCTATTAAGCTGGAAGGGTGAGGGGCAACATTTTTTCTCCAAAATGCATGAAGCTACTTTAATTGCTTCTAATTCGCTACACACGTTTCAAGGAGAGCACTAATTGCCCCATTTCTGTATACACGACCCAATTCATGCCCCTTATTTACCATCACTATGGATGACAAAGGATGAGAGGAAGACCATCCTTTCTTCCAAAAGTGCATGGCTAATTATCCTGTCTTAGACTTCCAATCACAGATGTCTGTGTCATTACTGGGATTCCAACTAATGATCTTCCAATGATAGGACAAATGCTTAGACCAGCGGTTTGGTGAGCCTTGGGGGGGGGATTAGACCACCCAATACAGGGCTTTTTTTTTTATGAAAATAATCGAAGTACCCATTATTAGGCACCATTTATAATTTGTTTGACTCTTTATTGGAGATTTTAATCCTGAATTTTCCATAGGAACTTTTTCATTCGTCACCTTCCAAATGGTGCAACAGAAAATCCTTCGCCATGTCGCCCGATGCAGCGGTTTAAAAAGATGCAGATGGTTGGTTTGGCATGTCTGTGATAGCCTGGGGGGTGTGAACTGGCCAAGTAATACAGTAATATAATGAAATTACAGCAGCTACATAAACAAAAAAAATGTAGCGTCATGTTGACCAGACAATCTGCTAATACCTATAATAACCTAATCATTAATATAACTTTGAAAACACTGGCATGTCATCATGCCCTCAAACTCCTAGGCCCACCGAGTCTACCTGATAATAGAGCAAAGCAAGAAAAGTAGTCTTAAAAATTAAGAGATGCCAAAAATACAATAATGCCAGTAATAATGTGAATAATCCTGGAACAGCCCGACCCAACCTTCAGCCCTTCTCTCTTCAGCCATAACCGTCACCCGCTCTATATACCCGAATCTCCATAAAGAAGACGGAGGTAAAATGGAATAAATAGGCTTTTAAGAGAAGAGAGTAACTTTTCCCCTCCTACTTTCACCTAAGATTTTGCCTCTTAGTGTTTTATTGTTTCGTTCCCAATTCTTTTCCACAGCAACACTTCACTGGGTCAAGTGATAGGTCATGGGTTAACAGGATTTTAGCATCAGGAGGGCTGCACGGGCCTGCCTTTTACTTTGTACTGGCAAAAACCACACACAGGAAGTAACTTCTAAGGAACAGGAAGTAACCACTGAGATTCGACTGTACACAGCAAGTTACCACAAGCTCAGCAACCAGGATTCACGAAAATAATCCTCTTGCTTCTCCACCTCTATTCATTAAAGAATTGCTTCCATTACAGATGCAGATAAATACAGATATATTATAAAAGGGGTTGAAATGTGTAGACAGATGGTGCTACTTAAAGAACACATCGCTGCTTCTGTTTGCTATGAAATTTTTATAAAACATCTATTCAATTGCAAAAAAAAACATAGGCCATAGTTACAGTCACTATACTATCAAGAGGCTGGATGTTTTGTACAGAAAGTGAAGAACACAACACTTCAGCCACAGCACCAGGGATAATCATGGGACATGAATGAAAACGAACTATTACAAAGATTGCCCACTGCGCTTGTCCATTCACTCGCTCCCTCCATCACTGTTTCATTTATCCCACAGGAGCTGACCTTGGGATGCTCCTGTATTTCACAATAGGGCGTCACCTTGGGATCTCTGCTCATCTCAGACATCCTTCTAACCTCCGACAATAGTTCAGCTGCTGTATATGAGTGAGAGGAATCTGCGTCCACCCCCATACACAGAGCTGCTCATGGCTGAGATGGCTTTTTGTTTTGTGGAGCTTTGTGAGGACTTTATGATCTTGTAGAAGCAAAGCCCAGCCTGTTTTATTTATCTGGTCTCCTATACAGGCTGCTGGACCACCGGGACGCTGAGCTTGTCAATAAATCTGTCCCTTCATCCCTTCATCCCAGGATCCGACTTCCCCATTTCATTTACGCGCTCTGTCCTACTAAACGAAGGGACAAACATGGCGAGGGAAATAAAGAAGAGTGAAAGATGAGAAGCAGACATGAGATGACAGAAGAGGAAGGGTGTCTGAATGGACTGAGAGAGGTGAAAAGCGAGTGTGAGAGGGCTCCGGCACGCTCGCTGAAGCGCAGGCTCTCGGGGAAAAAAAGGACCCTATTCAGCAGACTTCCTCCAGATGCTCACTTCAGATGTGTCCTCCTCCAGGCTAGAGCAAGCGAGCGAAAGAAACCGGCACAGGAAAGAGAGATAGCAATCTGATAGCCTGCCATTAACAGGCCAAATAAATGGAGAAAAAAAAATCCTGGCTAAACTGTTGACCTCAGTTACAAGGTTTATTAGCTGAAACATTAGTAACAAAGGTGTAATTAGCTTCCAGCTCTGGCTATGAAACCGCATCTGGAAAGAAGCTAGTGAATTTATTAAAGACTCACAGGCTAAAATATCTTTAATTAAAAAAGCTCTAACTATTATGATGAAACCCAGATGTAGACAGGTGTGATGCATCTTTTGATATTTCCAGTTAAAACACTCCATGCATGTAGTATTAGTAGAAATGTCAGTGGATGTACTGAGAATTAGGCGTCGTGCACACAGTTTCCTGTCGTCCTTCATCAGCTGTGCAATGAAAGTGCGTCTGAGGCAGTAGGAGGTGAAACTGACGGAAGACATTTGTTTGAAACGCTCTGTTTTTATAAAAATCTACTTTACGTTGTCATTTTACTAATAATATTACTAATTTACAGCATTTTGTGTACAGTTTAAAAATACAGTTTAAAAACACTGCACTGACCCAGAACTCTGAGCACACTACATTCATTTTATTTAATTACTGCTGCAAACATGCTATTCGTGTTTCTCTGGTTATGATCCTTTTTGTTTTTACATTTTATCTTCACTTTTTTTTTTTTGAAAGAAAACTGAAACCTGAGATCACAGTTAATAACCAGCATATTAGGGACTTATCTGATATTTTCAGTATCAGTATAAACAAATGAATTATCTTATGGCAGCAAATCTGATATAAAACTAGTCAGAATCCTGTTGGCTTACACAGATGTTTTTTTATTGGTTAAAGAAACATTAGAAACCTTTGTGTGAGAACTAAAAAAACTAACTAAAAAAAAACTAATCATTGTGGGGTTCTTTGGATATTTGCTATTAAAAATATTTGCTTTAGTTCTTAGCTAGTACTTAAGACTGCAAATTCATAAACCCATAAATTCATTAAACACCACTGTGGGGTGTGACATGGCAAAAACTTTTTTAATGCTGAACATAGACACAATAAATAAATAAATAAATAAATAAATAAATAAATAAATAAATAAATAAATAAATAAAAATTCTGGCCTCCGAAGGAAAGAGTTAACTTTATTAAGGTTATTATATGTGGCATAGCGGCACAGCAGGTAGTGTTGCTGCCTCAAAGCTTGATCCTGATCTTGTTCCCAACTACCTCTGTTTAGTTTTTCATGTTTCTGTATGTTTCCTTCATTGTCTATTACCATCTTATGATCAGTGTTTCCAGCACAGTATCTGGCTCCATCCTAAATTGAATAAAAAGTTCTAAACAATTTGAGTGGAACGAACCGTCCCACAAAAAAATATTTGCCTTCGAGTTAACAATAAAACAATCCAATTCATTAAATGTTCTTTATTACAGGTCCATTTGCAAGATCTCACCGTTTTCCCAGACTAACACTAACCCGCACACATCTGTTAACTGAAAACAACCTTGTGTCTGTTTTTTTTCCCAAAACTGTGTAGGACAGAAGGTGACATTGTTGTAATACAGTATTGGAATGAATGCATAAATCTATAAACATCAGTGCACCTCTGACTCTACACTGTGACCCTTTTCAGCATCCTAATATTCTCTCCTTGGCCATTTTAAGGCCTGGGCTGAGGGAATATATCAAATAGAAATAGCAATTTAGGCTGCTGGTCCCTGGGGACAGGCCACAGAGTGACAGGAGCGTGAAGTGAAACCTGTCTGTGCAGCTCTGAATAATACATGCAGCGTGCTTATTACAAATCCGGCTAGGACGCGCCAGAGCCATGCTAATATTACTGCCACCTTCATCTCATATACACACACAAACACACACATAGATACAGTCAGGCAGACTGATGAGCACACACACACACACACACAGAGAGAGAGAGAGAGAGAGAGAGAGAGAGAGAGAGAGAGAGAGAGAGAGAGAGAGAGAGAGAGAGAGAGAGAGAGAGAGAGAGAGAGAGCACTGCTTTACACACTATGTTGTTGGGATACATGATTTCATCTGTACGAGCAAAACAGATGAATAACACTTACACAAATATTAGTGATTGGCTGCTCAACTGCTCTGTGAATCTCTAGGTATTGTTTGAACACAGTCCTTATTATATTATACAAATGGGAACATAGACTTTGGATATTGAACATGTCGAGGTAACCACTGAGGATTTTTATTAGCGGGACAGAACAAGTTAGTAGCAACAGTCCAATCGACAGATCCCTCTACAGGATGCACTGCAGAACAACATGAGACATCTCTGAAATATCTGAGGACACAAAATAACTATATGCATTTAAAAAGTGCAAAAACTGAGGGAAGAACCATCCATCACAATTTGATCTGTTTATAGAACTGTATTTAGCTAAATACTGACCCCTGGTGGTCAGATTTAAACATGACACCTGTTGCGTTTTCTTCCAATACTTTACTTCTGATTTTTTTTTATTAAATTTTACCTGTACTAAAGGATCAAATCGAAAGAAAAAATAGTTTTTTTCTGATATACTTTCTTTTCTAAAAAAAAAAATAATAATAAATTACACCTTATTACACTTTATAGGGTCCAAAATAAGAAATATACATAGATAAATATTTACATGTACTAATCCTTAGTGCATCTGGAAAAATTCAATTCAGTTAAATTTTATTTCTATAGCATTTTAACAATGGACATTGTCCTAAAGCAGCTTTATAGAAATATAGAAATTCGGGTATAAAATATTAAATGTAAAAATGTATCCCTATACAGTGCAATTATTTAATCAGGAAATTCATTCTAGTTTTCACATAAAATCTACTTTTTTAAAGTTACTGATTAAGGGTTCACTGACATAAATATGAGATATGAACGAATCATATAAATTAAAATACTTTAATGGTTTTAAAAATATTAATCAGTACTCATTTCATAACTTGCAGTACAGATCTCACAGCAAAAGTGTTACTGAATTGTTATAAAGCAGCACACTGATGTCTTTACATCAGCAGAAAAAGTAAACAGATCTTGTGCAACAAAGCAACAAAAATTAAATAACAAAATATAACTAAAGTATCTAATGTAATGTATGACTTAATGTATGACTTAATAATGTAAAACTTAGTAATACAGTATATTTCGATACTGTATAATAGTTCTCTGTGTGGATGAAAATTCCTACAGTACTGACACATCACCACACTATGATAAAGATCAAGACTGCTCCAGACTCATCAAGAGTCTGACTCATTTCTGTGGAACTGTTACTGGGTTTAATTAAGCAAACAATTTAAACAGGAACACACAGAGTACACACACACACACACACACACACACACACACACACACACACACACACACACACACACACACACACACACACACACACACACACACACACATATATAGCTGACAGACATGCATAAGGTTGTGCACATAACCACTGTTCTTTAAAAAGGATAAGTAAGGATTATGGTACAGGAAATCTTACCTGAAATAGCTTGCCATTTTGGCATTTATAGAGGTGGTGTAAACTGGCAAAGCTCCAGGGTCTCAGATTCAATCCTAATTGCAGGTTACTGCATGTTCTGCTCATGCCCTACTGTATGTGGCTTCCTCTGTGCTCTCTCTTGTTTCCTCTTGTTCCAACTGTAAACTGCTCGTTGATGTGAATCACTGTGCACATGGTGCCACTTGATAGACTGTGTTTGTGTGTATCTCTGTCTCCAAATTTAAAGCTACCGTCCTGGTGTGTTTTATTCTTACGCATTGATCTGCCAACAAGTACAATTTAGATCACATTTAATGTTGATGAATACTTGAGGAATCCTTGTCCTGTTCTGTGGTATGCATATAGGTTAATAAATAGATTAAAACCCTAGACACAGTGCAACAAAATTCTAATCAGTATAACCACCTGCTTTAATTGAGGTGACTGTAAAGCAGATTTACATAATTAAAAATGTTTGAAATATGTTTTTTATTTTTTTTTATAAAAAAAAAATAGAAATTTACAATACAATAAATAAATTAATACATATTGTTAAAAATACATTTTCTTATACATTTTTCTTCCACACGTCTGGTGTAGTATTTGGACATTCATTAGTATTATAGTATTTGGTACACAGCCCTTCCAGATCTTTCGAAGTCAAGTTCGATTCTGATTCCTAGTTATGTGATTCAAATGAATCGATTCCAATAGTTCTCGATTCAACTGCTATGTGTTTCAACACGATGCTACTGTTATGTATTTTAAACTGAACACAGGATCAGATCTAAATGTATTTAATATATTCTTTGAACAAATACTACATTACATGATCACACCGGAGTTCTATACCCTTAGTACTTTTGTCATCATAAAAAAAATTACCATTTAATCCTACGCCTAACCTAACCATGGAAATGGCCATCGGAACCATGGTCTATTGTCCAGAGAAAGACTTCCAAAATCTTTATCAGGCTTTTTTAATTCCATCAATGGATTATAGTCCCAAGATTATTTATTTATTTATTTATTTATTTGTTTGTTTGTTTGTTTGTTTGTTTGTTTGTTTGCTTATTTATTTATTTGTTTGTTTATTTATTTATTTAGCATGAATCTAGGAATACCCCATCCATACCGATTGAATCACACATATCCAGAGATCACCTTTGTTGTTTTTAGGTGAGTTGCACCATTTACGCAGTATTCAGATTTACACGGTTCGTTTAATATTGCCTCAATATCAGCAACATAATGTCTGAATGTATATTTCAGATATTTCAGATTTTCCGATTTCTTCGTCTGATTCAAAGTGTGTCACTTTGAACACGATCCCTAACTGAATGATGCATGGTGTATATTAAACGTCTATATAGCAACTTTTGTCTCGGTCGTTTATTTGGTGCGCCTGGAGACTGTGGATTTCAAAGTAGTCTTATATGATTTGTCATTTAGTGCACTGATTAATACCAAGGTTTTTTTTTTAAGATATAAAGAATGAAAAACAACGGGGCGTCGTTTTATAGGAAAATTGCTAATCAGTACCATTCTTGTATGATTTCAACTCATTGTAATTTATTGTAATTTTTCACTAAATGTGTTTAAATAAATAAACAAATAAACAAATAAATAAATACATACTCCATGTACCATATAGCCTATGCCGTAATCTACCAGTAGAGGGAGCCATTGTACAACCAGTAGCTAGGCTACAATTTGAATTGCCAGGACACCGATTGCATACTTATATAATCAAAACATACACAAATAATATACACATAAGGTCTATGCTATAAAATAGAGCATTGTGGTTTAAAATTCTATCTTTTACATCTGAGTTTTTTCTTGTTTCTTTTTTAATTGAGTTCACTTCAATGTACAAATACGTTTAATTACAAATTCTTCTAAGCGATTATTAGCAGTTACAAAGCAGTTACAGAGGAATATAGACACAAACTATACATTTGAATATACATTCCCAAGTGAACAAGCTAGTAGCAATAACAGCTAGTTAGTAAGTCAAATTCATACAATGCTTCATATCTAACAGAGGCAAAGCAGTATCTGTGTTAATAATGGTATTTCTATCACTGTACACCAGAAAGTGTTGATTTCAGTAACAGCAGCTCTGACAGGATTATAGAAATGTGCTTGTTGTAATAAGTTATTGTTTTTATAATAACAACATACACCAGTATGTTTGACGTAGATGGGTGTTCATTGGGGAGAAAAATCCCTGAAAATGTTTTTTGTTCAAACACTTTGGCATTCTTCTTGATACTGCTACTACTATTTACATTTGGCACCAGCAAGAGCGATCGATTTTATAGATATGAAAGAATATTTCTATAGCCCCTTCTAACAAGCTAAAGAAAAACTATATCTCTCATCTTACATACATACAAGAATTAAGAGGGGTATTAGCATTTTTATATATAACTTACTATCGCGAACATTGTTTAGAAACACCTGTACATTTAGTCAATCATGCAATTGTTTAATCAGCCAGTCGTGTAGCAGGTGTGCATAATATAAATCATGCAGTTGCACAGATGTGTTACACAGATACACAGATGTTCACATCAGCCATTAGAATGGGGGAAATGTGATCTCACTGATTTTTAACCTTGGCATCATTGTTGGTGCCAGACGGGCCGGTTTGAGTATCTCCGTAAGTGCTGATCTCTTGAGATTTTCACCCACAACAGTCTATAGTGTTTATTCAGAAAGGAGCAAAAAAAAAAAAAAAAAACATTCAGTGAACATTATTAATGAGAACAGAGACATTTTGTTGATGAGAGAGGCCAACAGAGACTGACTACTGGTTTGTGCTGAAAGAAAGGCTCTCAAAAAATGCACAATTTTGGTGAGCAGAAAAGCCTCTCAGAATGCAGAATTTTGAGGCAGGTGGGCTACAGCAGCAGACCACATTGGGTTCCACATCTGTCAGCCAAGATTGTAAAACTGAGGCAGCAGTGGGCACAGAATCACCAAAACTGGATAATTGAAAACTGGAAAAACATGAGGCACATAGCATGAATCCATAGACCCAACCTGCATTGGGTCACAAGTCCAGGTTGGTGGAATGATGTAGGGAATGATTTCTTGGCACATATTGGGCCTGTTAATAACAATCATGTATTCCTTGAACACTTGAATGCATTGCAGCCTTCCTGATTATTGTTATTTACCATGTGCCTTCTTCAACAATTTACAATCTTCTAATGGCTACTTCCAGCATGATAATGCAAAAGTGGTTTCATGAAGATCTTCAGTGGTCTTTCCAGTCACCGGATCTGAGACTAATAGAGCATTTTTGGGATGTGGTAAAACAAGAGATTCACAGCATGAAAGTTATCTGAAAAATCTGCAGTAATTGTAGGATGTAATCATATCAACATGAAGCAGAATGTCAAATGAATGTTTCCAACATCTTGTGGAATCCATGCCATGAATGTTCTGGGAGCAAATGTAGGCCTGACCCAGGATTAATCCAGTATTCCTTAAAAAAAGAGTTAAGTGAGGTAAAGATGTAACTTTAAGACTTCAGGATGGATGACTCTGTGGAAAAACTTGTCATGAGAGATAGAGAGAGCGAGAGAGAGCGAGAGAGAGAGAGAGAGAGAGAGAGAGAGAGAGAGAGAGAGAGAGAGAGAGAGAGAGAGAGAGGTTGTTTTCAGCTGCTATAATATATATTATCTAATATCTAATGTTTACTTACATTTCAAAATATTGGTTAAGGTGTTGATCAGAAGGTTCAGAGTTCAAAACCCAAATCCACAAAACTGTTGTCACTGGGCACCTGAACAAGGCTCTTAACCCACAACTGCTCAGTTGTATAAAACAAAATAAAACATAAGTCGCTCTGGATAATGGCGTCTGCCAAATGCCATAAATCTTCCAGTTTTCATCTAAATATAAACATAGATGAGCTTGACAAGTAACGCATAAATTACCTATAATCCTCAGCACACTCATCCTTTACAGGCACTAGGTGGAGACTAACGTTAACTTTACAAAAGCAAGCTAGATGGAATAAAAGGGAAATTTGGCCTTGCCTGTTGTGCATCTTCCTTAGGACAGAGCTTCAGAGCAACACACCATTTAGCAATGCAAGTGGCTTAATTATTTACCAAGCTGGCTGTGTCTTTAAACATGCACGCTGTGAGTGAGATCGATAAAACACTGAGTGATGTGAATGATCTTCATAATGTGTTGTAAAACCTCATGAATACACCATGCTTAAATGTTTTACAAAAGAATGCATTCACGTGTGTGTGTGTGTGTGTGTGTGTGTGTGTGTGTGTGTGTGTGTGTGTGTGTGTGTGTGTGTGTGTGTGTGTGTGTGTGTGTTGTGTGTGTGTGTGTGTGTGTGTTGTGTGTGTGTGTGCGTGTATGCAAATATGTTGTTCTGAAATTAGGTTCAGCATATGAACATTTTTCACAGCAGAGGGAGGTTCTGTTGTCACCCTCCTCTTTTAGTGGCAAAAACATATTGCATGTGTGTGTATGTGTGTGTGGTGCATGTGTGTAATGTGCGTTGAGGCGCAGGTTGGTGCAGGCGGGGGGCCGAGCTGGGAGTGGGCTGCTGACTCAGCCACTAATGGCGCATTCGTTTATCTGCACTGCAGTGCTTCGCCGCACCCTGCCTCCTTCCCACTCCCTTTTCCTTGCTCCTTCGTTTTTACCACACATGCACACACCAAGCACACTGAAGAGGAGACTGGACACAGACGCTTGGAGATCTACACCAAAGTATCATTTGAATGAGTGGATTTTTTTAAAAACAAAACGCAGGGACATTAGCAGCATAAAATCTGAGGGAAAGCCAGCACTGTAGATTCAGACATAAGAGGAAAACACGTGACTTGTTAGCAGGAACTTAACACAGTGGTGACTTGTGGTGAGAGAGAGGCCAAGAGAAGCTCCAAAACTGTTCTGTGTAAATGCATTTACCTCCTTTTTCCAAGATAAGCTTCCTGTGACACGTTTCCCCAACACTGTTCTGCACTGGAGAAATGTGGATCAATCACTCTAAGAGCGAGGAGCTTAGATCAAATCCCCACGGGGCTTCTGAGGCGAAGCAGTTACAGTTGGGACGCGTATACCACACCACACAGCTAATGGCTTTGTATTGATCCGCCTGCAAAAACATGACTTAGTGGAGTGATGTGCAGAGTCTAGCAAAATTTCATGACACTGTCAGAATCCATTCTCACTCTCAGGCTCATGGGAAGATGGCTCATTATACAGACACACACATGTGTAGAAGAACACAGTTTGCTATCCAGGCATTAATGCCACGTCTAAGGGTCTGCTCAATAGCGGTGCTTTTAGAGAGGTGACACAATGTGGCAGGTAATTATAGTACTCTATAGAAATGATTGGCTATATCATGCGGTCAAATGGACACCGCTGGATAGCCGGACAAAAAAGAGCTCGTTTTGTATTGTTTTGTTTTTATTCCTCAATAAAAGCAGTTGACACATTTTATAACTGGAAGGCTGCTTTATTGTTAATAAAAAGGTTCGTGCTCAAATGAAGACAATTTTTATATGTTGGTACTAAGAGTCCAAGTGGTTGTGCCACACACACCATAACATGTCCTCCTACAACACTGTGTCAAACAATAACAACAGTTTGAAAAGCACTTTTTTTTTTTTTTTTAGCAAAATGGAAAAGCATTTCTACCATGCTCAAAATGAAATTGTCCAGTAACCAAATACTGATACAAAAGTGAGTTCAGATGGTAGGGGAGGGAAAAAAAAATCAGAAGTCAAGCAATTTTTTTCTTTTTCTCACAAGCCAAGTGGATGATACACAAAGCACAGAATTATCATTGTAACATCAAATCTAGTGGGTGGTTTTTCCCTTGTTTTGTGTAGGTATTCCTCTGGCAGTATGTCAGACACCTTGTACACACTAAAGTCCCTGATTTGCATTGTGCTCCATTTTCATTCCCCATCTCTTTCCTCTCCGTGGGTCATTGGGTATGGCACCGTCCTCTGGAAAAAAATGCATTTCAGAAATTGCAGAAACATGAAAAAAGGCACACATAATCTGTGAAGTAGCACTAGAAACAAATTACAGGAACTGAAGAAAAATAAACAAATGATTTGCAAGATATTACAGCCAGTGTTCTGATCCGGGAAGAAAAGAAACCGGGGATATCAGCATGAGTTCTTCGGTGAACGTTGGCTGAGGGTCGGACGGAGCGGCGTGTATGCGCACTGTGTGTGGCCATTAGACAGGACTCAGGATTCACAAAGCTCTGCTGGTAGTGTAATCGTAATCGTCATACAGTTTTAAGTTCCAAGCAGCTCCAATAAAAACTGTGTGAATTTGTTCCCCAAACACAAAAAAAAAAATATTGACATCCACTGGACATGTTGCATATATAAACAAAAATCTGACAGTGCTCTTTTATATATGCTCTCATACATATACATATATTACGTATATTCATATATATTTATATAGTTTTTCTAATATAGTATCCTTGGTACAATAGATCATTCAGTTCAGTTATTCCCCCAACAATATGAAGTGATCAAGTTAAAATAAAAAAACAAAACATTAACAAAATAAAAAAAATTTATAAATTTGACAAGGGCATTAGCTGGAAGTCATTCATGTATTATTGTTTGTTATAATTCATTAACCGATTAATAGTAGTCGCTTAATCTGTAAAATTCTGTATTTACAAAAACCACAACAAAGCATGCCAGTTAAAATAAAAGCATATATTACAATACTTGTCGTCTCTCTCAAGTGTTAAGTGAAGTCTTTACATTTCAGCATTTGTGCCATGGACATCATCACAGCTCCAACTGAACCATACATTAACACGTCATACAGCGTGTAAGCGTGATTTTACAACACGGTACAATCGCATTCAAGGAGAAAGGAGTGTGTGAGGAGAAACTGCATGGTTGTCTATGCTTTTCACTGGGCACCGATTTGGATTGGAGTCCACAGTTCCCACTCAGGAGATCTCAGGCAGTCGACAGACCAACAAACAGGTCTGATAAGGGAGAGGGAGCTGGGCTGTAAACACTAAATACACACACTCAGGCTTTGATGGTGTGGATTCTAGTGCCATCAGTGACTCTGGGTCGTTGTCACTTTTTCACTTTTTCTAAGTGTATAGGGTAATGAGGGCAGAGAAGAGATTGGCAGGTAAGAGCAAGTTGGAATAATTTTTTTTTTAAAAATCATCATTTCATCTTTTCCTTTGTGAGAAAAGATTGATGATTGATCTTGGTTGTTTTTCTTATTTGTAAAAGATCTCTGCTTCCCTGTAATGCTTATGGTAAGACATTCAAATAGTTCATGGCATGATGAGTAGAAACCAAGAATAATTAAAAGACATTTGAAGGAATGACACTTAGTTTTTTTTTCCAAGCTTTAAAAACACCTTAAATTTAGAGCAAAAGGGGATGGCAGTTTGCTCGAGAGGTTGCAGACATAGTTTTCACGGTGCAGTTTAGACAATTTTCCCATATAGACAAACAGTATTTAAAAAACAGATGAACGTTCCAGAATTGCATAATATTCACCAACACAAGCATCCTTTACCATAACCTGGATTATTACCTGTATCACTTCATTCTCAAAGAGAGCTTCCACTCCATATACACTCTGTATAATTCCCCATACTGTACGTTTCATATTGTCAATATTTACTCTATTATTCAACAGTCAAAAAGCCACCCAGTAGATGCATTCATAATAGCTACCCTACTGCTCTCCCTAATGTCTCCAAGACAAAACACACGTCTAACAAAACACACAAGCCCTGATACAGTCATCTGGATTATGCATTACCTTTAAAACAATCAGACATTAAAAAAAAAACGAAATATAACACGCATGTTAAAAGAGGTCACCTCTAAGAGAGGTCTGGTCCCGACTGACGAAGTATTGTAAGAGATTACAGATGGCATGGTGGCTTGCTGCAACCTTCATAGACCCTTGATTGCATAGGGCCAAATCATATTGCTGGTGCCAAATGAAAATACACAAAAAGTGATTTGCCCAAGACTTGATTTGAATAGAAACCTAACCAAAAGTTCCTAAAGTCTGGGGTAATGAAAATCTGTAAGCAAATCTACAAATGCTTCTAGTGTACCACAAAGCATACAGAATAAAAAAAACTGCTTTTGATAATCCACTGACTCTATCTATATGGAATTGGCATGATCTGAGTTGGTTAGTTACAAAGCAGTGTTTTATCGTGGGGTAAGTACAAGCAGAACAATTAAGAACAATTTTTGAGTATTACCAATTATCCCTTTCCAGTCATTTCTACTGAAATATTTGCCTGTGGACAGCCTCAAACATATGGTCAAGCCACATCTGTGGTCAGAGTAGAAGTGTCAAGTGGACTATGATTATACATGCATGATTTCTGATCAAAACATGCCACCATGCAAGTCATTTCTATGCACTGAACGAGCACAATTAGTTACTTATTTATCTGGAACTCAGTCTGAGCAAGTCCCTTACAGCCCAAGACAAAACCTTGATTAATGACCCCAACCCAATTTGCAGTGTGGAAGTCTATGTATAAAATGTCTTCTTTTTTCTTTTCTTTTCTTTTTTTTTTTTTAAATGCAAGTATAACAAAGAGATGATGAAAAGACTATGGGCCAAATGTTTCTTTTTACCTTCATTTTTGTTTCTCAAATAAGATGCACATATATTTATCTCACATAACCTTTGCATAATTTTCTGTTTTGTCGTTTTCCTCAATTTCCCCTCTCATTTTCAGTCAACTCTACTGTAAGCTGTATCTTTCTGGTCAAAGGACAATGTTCCAGAAACTTTCCTGTACCGAGTTGGGGGTTTCCCACTGGATTTCGGCAGTGTTTATCAGGGGCAATTCTGTAGCAGAGGAATGCTAAACTCCACACAGGGTGTGCGGTGTATATTCTGTGTGTGGTGGGACGTAGATAAACATAGATAACTGCCATGGGCCTTTCATCGTGTTTTTAGTTGCTTTGTCGAGCTGTAAAATCTTGGTCGCTGAGTACAGATGCCATACAGTAAGCTCATTATGGTTTGATTTGGTCGTAATCAAAGTGGTAAGAAACCAGGCTGCTTTCTCTGTACTGGCGCATCTGTAAAGTCTGTAAACAACTTTTTTTTCCACTTTTCTGGGTTTCATTGAAAATGAATTTTCCTTGACATTTGTTAGAGTTGATAGAGTCTCATCACATTTGTGTCTTGTTTTGGCTATAACCATTAGCATAGTTCTAACACTTTGATTCCTTGACGTCTTTTTGGTTTTTGTCGTTCTTGCCTTTGCTTTCGCTTTCATCCTGTTTGTCTTTCTCAGGTTTGGTCACGCTGTCGTACGAGGGCAGTGAGGCAGTGGAGGGTGTGTCCTCCTTCTTCTCCTGGTTGGTGCCTCCATTTTCCAGCTTGCCGCTGCTTATAAGTCGCTTGCAAATGAAGCCTCTGCGTATTAGGTAGGCACGGTAAGCACGCTGGATGACCGAAGCAGACATGTGCTCCTGCTTGCGCCGCAACGTCGTGGTGATGGGCTCAAAAGATATCTTGGAGGGATTGGCGGCAATGAAGCGCTCCTCCATCTGCTGCCGCATCATGTCCAGGTCACCACTGTCACCCAGAACACGTTTGGTAAAGGCAAACAGGATGTCCAGGCAGTGAATTCGGTCTCCACTCACCATGGGCAAGTCCATGGCAATGAGTTCTATCGTGTTGGGCTTAGGCACCCGTAAGGGGTGCTCTAGAGCATCGGCAAAGTCACCGAGCTTTGCAAAGGTGATAAACTGCGAAGCAGTAGGATCAAACTTCTCCCAGATCTCATAGAAGGACTCAAAGTCATCTTCGCACAGCGGATCAGCACTCTCTTCTGTAGCCACGCTAAAGTTTTCCAGGATAATGGCGATGTACATATTTACCACGATCAAGAAAGACACAATGATGTACATGACAAAGAAGAAAATGCCCACAGAAGGATTGCCACAGTCACCCTTTACAGAGGTACCAGGGTTCTCCTTATTAGGATCACAGTCTGGAGCGTAGTTGAGGATGGGAGCCAGTAGGCCGTCCCACCCTGCTGAGGTGGTGATCATAAACAAAATAATCATGCTGTTTCCAAATGTTTCAAAATTGTACATGTCATCGATTCCAGATTCCCGTTTGACGTAGGCAAAGTTAGACATGCCGAAGATGGAGAAAATGAACATGACCAGGAAGAGCAGCAAGCCGATGTTGAACAGAGCTGGCAGTGACATCATTAAGGCAAACAGTAAAGTCCGGATGCCTTTGGCGCCTTTGATCAGACGCAGGATACGACCAATTCGAGCCAAACGAATAACCCTAAACAGTGTCGGTGACACAAAGTACTTCTCAATCAAGTCTGCCAGGAACATACCTATTGTAATAGACAAATGGGAAAGACAAAAAAATGAGAAGAGGAAATAAGATTATACAATCATATACTGTACTTACAAAATGGAGAGGGACTTACCAACTATAGAAAGGATGACCACAACACAGTCAAAGATATTCCAGCCATTGGTGAAATAGTAATGACGCAGGGCAAAGAGCTTGAGGACGAATTCAGCGGTGAAGACCACAATGAAGATGAAGTTCACCCAGTACAATATGTTTTCTGTGTCCGGCGACTGATCATCTGTTTCCACCATCATGGTCACCATGTTTAGACAGATGAGGATCATGATAGAGATGTCAAACACTTGCTGCGTCACAAAGTCAAACACCATTCCCTGGACCTTGTTCTAAAGGACAAATTAGAGACTCAAGATTAGACCCAAGACATACCTTCTGTTACCAACCGTTATGTGTGCAGTTGTGTATGTACTACCTGAGGTCTAGGTATGGGTTTTTGTGGTTTCTTTGAACCAAGTTTCTTCATTGCATTGTAGTATTTCTTCTGTTCTTCTGTCATGAAAATATCCTGACCTCCAAAGTATAGGAACAGAAAATCTTTGGTTACAATCAATATAACCTTTGAGAGAATGTACATGCTAGCATACAGCAAATATTCAATATCATTTCTAATTGATCAAAAAGAGGAGCCTTATCTTTTTCTTTTGCTGGTTGAAATTGTCGATGATGACACCAATGAACAGGTTGAGAGTGAAAAACGAGCCAAAAATAATAAAGATGACAAAGTAAAGGTACATATAGATGTTGTCCTCATACAAGGGCTGGTCTCCCACCTGGGATCATACAACAAGTGAAATAGTTGGCTTCGAATTCTACAAGGGTCATAAAAAACAGCTTCTGATATTCCTGTTCATACCTGCCGTGAATCGACTGCTGCATACATAATGTCCATCCAGCCTTTGAAAGTAGCCTATTATCAAAAATAAAAAATATATATATATATACAAATTTATTAAAAATGTATTAGCAATGCAATGTTAACAGTTACAGGGTCCTTAGTTTGATCCTGAGCTCAGTTTACTGCCCGTATCTATCTTTCTTATGTTCTTCCTATTGTTGCTTAGGTTTCCATTGGGTTCCCCTGGGTGTGATTGTTTGTGCATGGTTCCCAGAGATAGACTGGTGTCCCAGTCTGGGTTTAACCCCAAATCACACCCAGTGTTCCTGGTTTTGATCCTTCAAGACCCTGACCAAGATAAAGCATTTACTAAAGATGCAAAAGTCCAAATAGCAATACAAAAGCTAAACTGTTCATGGATGAATAGACATGTTCTTACACTCCACCCTTCAATCAAACCCTGTCACATAACCACAAACATAAAGTCCAAGAAAAAAGAATATACTGAAAATATTGATTTCTAGCATGAGTTTCATGAACAAAGAAGCTCACCACTTGGAGCAGAGCCAGATAGCCGGCACCCACGTTGTCAAAATTGATCTTGACGTTTTTCCAGCGCACTTCGCTGTAGTTCGCAGAGATGAGTTCATAGCACTGTGTCTTGTTGTTCACCTCGTGCAGTTTAAAGTATTCCTCAGAAGTTTCATTGAAGCAGTAGTAATACTTCCCCGCAAATAGGTTGACACCCATGATACTGAAAATCAGCCAAAAGATGAGGCAAACCAGCAACACATTCATAATGGAAGGGATGGCACCCACCAAGGCGTTGACTACAACCTAGAGCAAGAGTGGAAGAGACAATGCAGTGTTGCGTGAGGACTCGGAAACTACACACACACACACACACACACAGTATATACTCATACACAATCACTACCAGCTATGAACAAACATGTATAACACAGCGTCGTATTTGTATGGCTAAATATAAGTCTTTTATATTTAAGTGCTATGAGGCCATATAAGATTTATTTTAACCCTTTCATGCATAACATCCACAGTCAGTTTAGGGAAGGTTTTTTTTATTCATTTTTCAAGGGTGAACTCTAACATCTGGTTCCTCCGAGACACATGAAGAGAGCAGCCTTTACCTTTTCAAACTGTTGCTCTTTCTGCATCACAGGGCAAAGTAACACAATGGGAGGAAAGCACACTCTGCCATCTGCCAACTCTGCTCATACCTATGATTGGATAGTGTATAATGTGATTGACAGGGGAGAATCTAATGCTTTCTAATGCTAACAGACAATTTACTTTCTTGGACTCCAGGCCACGGACAGCTGTGGGCTTGTCAGGATTTGATATCTATTTATAAATTAATTAATACAATTGATATTTTGAGGAAAATGTAATCACTTGAAACCATTACTGCAATATACTATAAATCAAAGTGCTGATTTTTGTTCTCAAGACATGTAATTCTCAATAACAGTAGGTGTTTTATATACAAATAAAAATTATTTGTAAAAATGATTCACTAATTATGAACGAATGAATGAAATTGCTGCATAGAAAAGCTCAGTGGAATTCTGTTTTTTTGCATATCCCAACTGAGGAGATGGGGTAGCTATGATACAGTGCCCCTGGAGCAGGGAGGATTGAGAGACTTGATCATTGGGGATAAATACATACACATTGTGAACTAAATCTATCTAATATTAATCTTGAATTTTGCATTCTATTAATCTTTATATTATTCTTTATATTAACCTTTTGTTCTATGTTTCTGTACTGTAAAGCTGCTTTGAGACAATGTCAGTTGTAAAAAGCGCTATACTGTACAAATAAGCTTGAATTGAACTGAATTGAATTTTTAAAAATAATAGTTAAAAAATGTTAAATAGTTAAAAAAAATGTGAAGAATTCAATACAAATGAACAACTATTAGTTTTAGTCAGAAAACAGTTTTAATCCAAAAAATAGTTTTTTGGACCTTTATTTGTGTTTTAGTGGCATCATTTAATTTAATTTAATCATTTAAGAATATTACATATCTAGTTTTATTTACAGATCATCATCATAAACAGTTTAGACCAAAATGTAAACAATTTTTTGTTTATATAAATTTTATTGTTTAATATAAGTGCTTTTTAGAAAAAGTAAAATTCATGTGACATGCAGATTTAAGTAATATCAATATCTATAGAATCTGGATATCTTTTAGAATAATTTATGCATGAAAGGGTTTGTGAATTTCCATAAACAGTTGTTGGAGAAAGAGAGATCTGTGGCATTACGTGGAGTTTTAATCATGACCTCTGAATTGAGGTTAAGAACCTTAGAATTAGGGATATTAACATTAGAAATATCTGCCATACAGATAGCGTAAACCCAACAAACCCAGCAAACTCATAACATGACCCGTCCCTCTACCCACAAGCAAGCAAGAACAGAAATAGACTGATCAGATCAAACCCCCACTTCCCCTGCCCGATCCCCATCCACCCTCAGCCCAGTTCAGGATCCCATCCACCAGTGATTAGCGAGGAGCGGCGCGTGCTGTGTACGCTCGCACGCTGTGTTAGGCTGGCTGAGCCGCAGCTCTGGGGCAGGCAGCTGAGCATGCATGTTTTCACGGATTCCACAGTGGAGCCATATTCCCTCCTTGCACACTAATTTCATACTGTGGAATGATAAGATTCTCCAAGCAAATACGGGGCAAATACAGTCTATCCATTTGCTATTACAAGGACTGATAATTATAAAAATTTAAAGAAGGAAAAAATGCTTCTCTTGACTTTCCCCTTGACCAAATCAATGTAACATTACTTCAGCCCTTATACAGCACTATAGTATACGCAGTACATCGTACGATGATAAATGATCACTACAAAAAATTAATTCTTTGTACGAATAGTTTAAATCGATTCAAAAATGCGATGAATAGACCCCCATTTAAAGCTATTTGTCAGGAGAATCGGTGTAGGCTTTAAATTTAGCACACATTTAAATGTCACATAGACATTCAACACAGATATAAAAGTGAGGGAAAATGGCTTTCAAAAGTGCATAATGTGCATTGGCAATTGAACTGGACATGCGTGTTACATGGCATCATTGTGCAAACTCAAACACTGTTAAAATCAATAAATAAATGAATCAGGAGAGGCACCAGCACAGAGAGATTTACATACGTGTAGAAATTACAAGCGTGAACGTAGATCCTATCGCAGTAGATGGATATTAATGATCTGGGCTTAATCTGGACTACCTTTGAAATTAACCACAAACCCAGATCAAACTTTTCAATTTTTCTTCAAAAATAGAATTAATTTATTTATAGTTGCAAATTTTTTGTACTTTCTCACCTCTCTGCGCTGCTGTCTCCTTATCAAGTCATTTATTCATTTTGAACTCAAACCTTTTTTGTTCATTTAAAACAAAATGCCATTTCATTTAATGAACAAAGGCTAATATAAATGTAGATTATTCATTTACATATCTTTCTTTCTGTTACTGCATAATAGAACTCATTTCTATTCTGACCCAATCATAACTGGATTATCATAGGGACAACGCAGTTTTACAAAGTTTTAGAAACATGACATTCCATATGTCACCCAAAAATGACACGCTCAGTAGGCCAGTACTACATATACTAGATTATAATACATGAAAATTAACCAGGAAAACAACAAAATAATAAAGAAAGAAAGAATAACATTCCAAAAATTTGGAAAGTTCCTTAATAGATAAAAGTATAAACAGAAGCAGTGGCCTGTGAACTCCATGCATAATAATTATCTTTATTGTATAATCTGGTCTGTCATTTTTGGGTCATTTCATCATTCTGTAGAAAGGACGCAAGTTTTGCCCAGAGTGAAATCTGTGTATTTTTAGCAACAGTTGATCGTGATAATTGGCTATAAATTCTATACATCTCTCTGCTCTAGTGGGTCCAGTCTCCCAGTTTCAGCATTTCTAACAGGAATCATCGTGCCATGTCCTATAAGTGCCATGCTGTGAATAAAACCACTTACTGCCAGCAGGCTGCCTGGTCAATTTCCTAAGCTTCTGTTTTGACTCAAAAAGGAAGTCAATTTCCATAAAAATTGGCCGAACACACTCAAATTTTTAACGAAGACTTATCTTGAGACATGTCCATTTTCCACCCTACTCAGTGGCACAAACTGTCCGGGTGACCAAACAACCCCATTGAGTACCTCTGAACCCAAGGCTTCAGAGAACTGCATTTTACATTCCCACAGTCCACAGAAGCTTAGCAAATATCCTCCTCTCACACCCACACTGCTGTGTGTGTGAGGCTCTCTTATTTTCAGTCCCATGAGCAGATCCTGGACAAGCGAAAGAGAGGTGAGGCGCGACTCCAGCAGGTTGAGACAGGGTGAGATGAACAGGACATGATGAGGGAGTGAGGGAGGGAAAGAGGGAGGGAGGAAGGGAGGGAGGAAAGGAGGGAGGGAGTTAGGGAGGAAGGATGGAAGAATGGGAAGGGGTTGGCTGAGGGAATAAGGGATAGAGGATCAGGGACTGGGAAGGAGGTGAAAGGTTAGAAAGGCAACAGAAGCTCAAGGCAACCAGTCCAGGGGTAAGAGAGGAGGGACTGAAAGCGACAACAACCAGGCACCATCGTTCACAACCACCAAAGCAGGGATGACTGCTGAGAAGGCTCAGCTTAACACCTACTCTTACTACAGACCAACCGCAGGGAGTAATTAAGAGCCACGCTAATTCCGTGGATGTGTGCTACAGTATAGGAGTGACGACTCCATCGTGTAAAGGAGTCTTACGCTCTGAAGTGGCTCTGTGCGGTATTGTATGGGGCAGGCCCGGGTGCGAGTTCAGTGATCCAGTGGATCTGTGCTACTGGTTGTTCTCTGATAGATGCAGAAGGGGTCAGTTGGAGAAGGGGAATGATGGAGGGAAAGGGGGCTCTCTATTAAAAGCATAAGTTGAGAAAATCAGGCCAAAGGAGCAGCCAATTGATCGAAGCTGGTCTTGGTTTTCAATAAATAAAATACCTTTCCATTGTTTTTTTTAACCAAAAAGCCAATTATTATTATTTATTTTCTTTACTAAATATTCATCTTATTAGAATTTTTCCGATGACGCAGCTTTGAAAAGACTTTTTCAGTCTATCAGTTTGTTATAGATCTGAATTATCTTTTAGGTCTTATACCACAGCGTTTTTGGCTTCTCAATTCTGATTGGTGCTGATTTATTAATTGAATTACAATTGTAAAACAGGCTTGTTTTATTACATTCTTTTTATCATTTCAATTATATCAACTTACACAGGGACTTAACACTAATTTAAAAACATGTCTACTGCTTGATATGGTGAGGTTTTCTGTAAGGAGATTTAGCATTTTTGGAAGGAGTCTCCAGTGTCAGCATTTTAGAACAGTTACAGCTGTTACAGCTACAGCTGTCTGGCACGGGGAAAATCTAGGTTAAAAAAACGTAGGATATTTCCCAGTAACATGAAATGTTAAAAGAGAAAACAAAGAGGCATGTAAAGACTTTAAATGGTTGTTTGTAGTTGCTATAACGTAAGTGATTACAGGAACTAGGTTGTTTTAACAGTAAGCATAGAGTTAAGTGGCTAAAAAGTGCGATGTGTAGATCTTATTAAATGACTGTGTTTGTGATGGCAAACCGCTGTGGTATAAGAGGAGTAAAACACTTTGGAACGTTCTGTTATAGGAAAATAATGAACATCTGGGTGATACAATAATTCTGATTCAGTCACATCACACCATAGCGTGCTTGATTACTTTTCCATAACAGCCCACTCTGACATGTTTTATTCCTTATTTAGAGAATCATCTAGGAATCAGCAGAACACAAGAGGATTCCACTAAACTCAGGGAACACTTGTGTTCGAAAGAATATCCCAGCTGCATCATAACTCAAACATATCTGGTAAAGAATGCATGAAATTGCATTATGAATGAAGAGAGATTTATTTTCAGTGGTTACTTCCGTTTCTTTCTTTCTTTTTAATTATCCCTCTGGTATGACTTTGGCGTTGTTGTTGCTGTTTTCTTTTGCGTTTTTTTTTTTTTTTTTTGATCAGCTCTAGCATGCTGTAACTGTTGAATGGGCATGCAGGATCAGCTCTATAGCTTTTCTTACCCTCATCCCTTCAAAACGGGACAATGCTCTGAGTGGTCTCAGGGCCCTGAGTGTCCTGAGTGATTTAATGGGCCCTAGATCGGAGTAGCCCAGCGTATTAGCTATAAGGCTGACTATAGACACCTACACAGAAACAGAGAAGCAAAAAAGGATCCAGACTGTTAGATGGGCAAAGCTTTCTATGGACGAGATGGTCCTAGAGCTGCTTGAATGTTGCTTTACACATATATAGACGTACTTGGATGGGTATATACATATATAATAATGTATTTATACATGTATATATCCTTTAGAGATTAAAGTGAGAGACAAAGAGAGAGAGAAAGAGTGTCATGTTTAGGGTTATAAGTGTGTAGAGCTTTAGAGGCAGCAGTCACGCCCCTGGATTTCGATCTTGGTTAGTTTTAGAGGTTGGTGAATCTTGAGAGCTTCTTTTATACCTGTGAAGAAACTGATGATTGAAGAGAGAAAGTGACAGAGAAACATAAGACTCAAATAAAAGAAGAGAAAAAGCAGAGACAGCACGCTGATTAAAGGGGCCTTGGGAAAGGGGGTTTTCGGCACAAAGGAGACAATAAAAACAAAAAAACCCAACAGATTACAAGAACCTTACCCTTGCCCTTCTAACATTGTGTCTCCTTGTCGCTCTCGGCTGTGGCATAAAATCCCAAATAATTTAAGACAGACATACTAATGGCACCTAAGAGAAAGAATACAGGTAAACATGTTCATGTTTAACATGTATGTCAGGTTTACAGTCACATCGATCTTACATAGTCTTTACAGAGACTTTAAAAAACACACAGATGCGATATAACATAAGGGAAAGGGGCAGATTAGAGGAGATCATCTTACTAGATGACACTCAAAGGACAAGATCATACTCCAGAAACCAAAGCCCTGTGAGTCTTGATGTGCCATCCAAAATGAAGCACGCACCCACACATACACACAAGTGTGGTAATTATTGCAGATTGGTCATCTAAAACAAAAATAATATCGTAACTATGAGGGATATTTACTCTATACAGAAGTGTGAAAATGGTTCGATAAAAGGCCAAGGCTAGTAGAGAAACACCAGTGTGCATGGATAGGCAGCACCTGTGTAAACGGGGCTTGAGTTTCTGTGTAAAGGAATACGAACATTTCTGAGCACCTTCAATAAACCACTGACAGAGACGCGGTAAAAACACAGCAGAAAAGTGCACGACAGTCAAGCTGACCAATTTACAGAGGGGATTCTATCAAAGGTGAAAGCTTTATCCTGAATGTAGCACTTCAGATGACTGGCAAAGATTATTAGAGTTAGCTCCTAGCACACCCAGATATGTTTTAATCGTTTGCTATACATATAGTATATTGTCTGAGGCTCTGGTACTGGATTAGTTTCAGGATATCTCTAAAGTAAATCCAGTTTAAGCCTCATGATCTGATCTGTACAGTGATTCACCAAACTCAGTCCTGCTTTGTACCTTCTTGCGCTTTTTAACTCTAAAACACTCCATGTGTGAGTTAAATTTATGACTGTATCATATGAGTTACAGTGAGGAAGATGTTTAAAACCAGTGTGAGTTGCATGATGTCTCTAAGTCTGGAACTGTGAAACTTTTTGAACCTGTTTAAATGGCTACACAAGTGTTCTCCTTTATGTCTCACTGAAAGCAAGTCTGCAAGCTCCATCAGAGAACTGGGAGTACTCCATAAAGCTTTCACCTTCATCTAAAGGTTGGATCTTTGCAGGTAATTGTCACCTTTAGATTGAGCCAATGGAAGGCCCGTGTATGGAGGGCCAGGCGAGCTGGCACCAGTGCTCCTCACGTGCCAATGCTCTCACTCTGCAAGGCAAGGTCAATGAGATGTGTGGCTGTGGTTAAATGAAGACAGAAAACTGAAGCAAAAAGGAACATGAAAAGAAGCAAATGACATTCCACTGTACTGCAAAACTAATTACAATGACTCATGATCCATAAAGCCTGAGTCCTTTATTAAAAGAAAATCCACCCTGAAGCAAATGTGTTTATATTCAAATATTTGTAATAGAGATTCTGCCCCTAATTTGTAGTTAAATGCTATTTTTTCATGATTCCTTTGAGATGTTAGAAAATCGGTCCCATTTTCAGGGCGTCTCTTGCGCACTTGCAACAGAGATACAAATTTCAATTTCAAGCTTAAACGTAAAAAAATAACGGTCAGGTTTCACTCTTAAATGTCATGAATGGGAAATCCAATGTGGAAGTAGCGACGACAATAAACACATGAATGCAATGGTACGGAATGTGGTATGTATGTGGTAGCTGATCTGTTTGAGCAGTGAGAACAAATGAGAAAAGCGAGAGAGCTATTTGACTATTGGTCAAACAGCATTGTTGGAAATGCAGAAAACTGTTAAACAGAGTAAAAGTAGACTAACATGTCCAGGAAAGATGTTTATACTAAGAATTTCATTACAAAATAAATCTAATTTTAATTTGCTTGTTGCTCAGGATGAATTTTTCCTTTTAAGTAGGTTTTTTTTTTTTTGGATAAACGTACAGTATGACTTTCCTTGAGGCTTAAGTCAATTAGTCAGTTTGTTATGAAAAAATGAAGCCAAGGGTCTGACCTACTGTGTTTAAAGATATTTCTAGCAATTTCTAATCATTTTATAAATAAAACTGTAGAGTCAAAATGTGAGCAAATAAAGACAACAGCATGAACAGAAGGATAATAAACAGACTGAGGGATGTTTGATATACTGGCAGGAAAAGAATCAGTACTGTACAGATAAAGCATGCTGGATGTGATATTTGAGCTTCTCTCAGCTGGGCAGTGTAAAAACACAGTGCAGGCCAGCAGAGAAACAAATGGGACACAAAGCAAAACCAAGGTAGAGCGGTGGCTAATGTTAACACTGCACTTGCCATCTACTACACATCCTCAACATCTCCATCTCAGATCTTCTCATGGAAAAAGAAGCTGTGATGGATAGGTCTGTTTATCCTGCTAAAGAAATTCTTCTGTCCTACCCCAAACAGCACCATCTGCCATTACTGATGTTATGTTAGAAGGAGATAGAGTACCAAAAATCTTAATCTGTCTTTATAATTGTATTGTAATTGTGTTTAGTTTTTTAAGCTATATTTGTTTCTTTAGTTCAGATCATAACTTAGTAGTACAATCTTTGTGGCCTCTTTAGGAAAACAGAATTCTAATTAAACTGGATGTCAATAAATTTGATTCTCAATAAAAGATCCAAAATGACATTCCTCTGGATATTTAGCGTTGTTATATAGCATTGGATATTTAGTATTGTCTCATATCATGATATAAGAACTAATATGTTAAGGTAAATGACTTATTCATCTTATAGCAATGGCTTGCGTGTAACTCTATCTGCCACACCAGCTCTCCGAGCAACCTGGCACAGTATAGGTCTGGAAGAAAGTGTTGGGATTGATAGGCTCTGCTGAAAGGCGATTAGATCAGGAACATGGTCAGAACAGACATTTACACAAACCACAGACACAATATAGATATACATATATACATACATGAACAAAATACTGTCATCATTATACATATACACACAGGAGAGAAGCACACACAGGTACTATATTACACTCATACAAAAAACACATGGTGTCCCTTACTGTGAAGCTGACGTCCTCCAAGTGTTTGGGATACGAGTGCATTAAAGGGTCAAACTTGGCTGTTGATGAGAGGGCAACTACCAACGGCCCGAGCTAACAGCACTACAAAACAAACTGGACTAAAGTATCCTGATCAGTTTGCCAATTACTTCTGACGTTACAATGCGTTAAAAAGTGTCTAGCTACAAATTTAGTGACTTTTGAGCAGATGTTAGTGACTGTCTTGCATGTGAATATTTGTCATCCATGTACTGTCACAATCACAATCAAGTGGATTGCAGTGGTATAATATTCATTATTTGTCGATTAAATACATCATTAATTAGTTGTGAGCAATTGTGTTTGAGGGGATTATCCCAAGAAAACCATTTATACAGCCTAATTACAGTTATGATTCCTCTACTGTCATAGGAAATGCTGTAATGTTAGCAAACTAAAATTGCATTACTCAAAGTGCGATTGTTCCTTTTGGCCTTATAGTTTTAAAGATCCCGAATTACCTTGCGCTGAAACAGATTAAAGACTGCTGCTTAGACACCTAGATCAACAAAGATTTCAAGTTGGCTCTCATGCAAGTTGGCTAAAAGGTTGGCTAACAGTTGGCTAACAGGTTGTAATCTAGACACCTTGATTAACAAAGATGTTCAAGTTGTCTAGCATGCATGGTAGCCTAGTGGATTAGGCTAGTTAATTAACCAGAGAATAAACTGCAATACATTTCTTTAAAATTCAATTTTGAAATGTAATTATGAATTTCTTCTTTGCAAATTTGCTCTTTCTTTCTGTTTCAGATTTTCTACTTTGCCTGGATTATACAGTTTTATATTTACAACCCCCGGGATATAGAATTATACAACCAGCCAAGCGGTTGGACAAACTAGTTATACTGTATATGTATATATTTATCATGGTCTTAAAAGAATTTAGGAATACAACTTTTCATAGCTTGAACTGTTTCCTGAATTTAAAATAGTTATAAAATAAAATAATCCATAATAATTTGCATTTGTTTAACAATTTTCTTTCTCACTGCAAATCTAAATTAACATTACAGTATAAAGATTTGTTGAAAACTGTAATAATGAAGGAAACGTATCTATGAGCAGATGTGTCCAAACTAGCAGTGTATCTTTTATTCCATGGTTAATATTATGTTCTAAGGTAAACCCCTACATCAACATGGCAGTTTTGATATAATAAAATGTATAAATTTGATTTAATAAACTAGAAAGAAAAGGATGATTAACCATAACGGTAAAGTTGTGACATAATAATTACCATGGCCATTTATATGTAACAGGAATGTATTCAATGGCACTATCAGTATGAGTTCATGAGTATCTTTATTTGTCCCCAGAGCTTCATATCCAAATACTTGGTTGCAGCGGACTTATAGTGGACGTATATCTTTAGTCTCGTTGGTTGCCCTGTAAACATTTCTGTCAAAGTTTCTTTAAAAAATTGTATCTGTTTGAAATACATCTGAATAAAATATTTCCACAATAACAAAATAACTTAAAATTAAGAGTAACACTTGGAAGGTCCTTCACAATGAGGGTCAAATAGGAGATCAATAAAGAGACATATTCATTAAGCACCGCATTACACAATACATAGGCACAAATACGGTTTTCAGAATAAGGAACATTTTAGGGTTTAGCAATGCTTGAATACCGTATCAATAATCATTGTTATTGACTGACTATGTGTTGTTTTTTATTACACACATGGTTTCAGTGTATTCTTTGCTAGCCATGGGGTTTCTGAGACTTTTAGCAGAGAATTGATTTACATATTCAAGCATCACAGGAGCAAACATTTTCATGGTTATGCATGGGTGATGAGCCTGTATGTCTATAGATAAAACAAGCTCCTAGCTTAGCTAAAGTGCAATAACTCCTGAGAAAGTAACTCTCATTACTGTACACATCACCTCTGCATACCATTGCACTCTGGTTCACTTTATATTCAGAACTTCCAACATGGCCCAACACAGTCACACCTTGCTGAAAAATATCCCTGGAGATTATTTTATCTCCATGGCAACAGCAGATACAGAGCAGAGATCCAGGTGAAACTCCTCCAATAGATCTCTCTCCATTTTGGCTTTTCATTTTGTTTGTCAGCCCAAAGACAACACAGCATTATTTTCTGCTATTTTAAGCCTCAGTGAATGTGACAGGCCAGGACTGTGGAGTTTTTATGAACATACAGAGCTGATACGTTATGGAACATAGGCTGATTTCACAGTTTTTTTCATATCAGCACAAAAAAGGAGCTTTTTGTAAGCAACGCATTTACCAGTCTAAGCAAGTATCGCTATTTAACTTATCTAGCTTTCTATCTATAGCGGTTGTTTACCTTTGTTTAGAGAAAAAAGCCAATTAGCAAATGTCCCTAAAAACACGTTTTGAAATATTTTCAATTATCCTTATACAGTAAGTTCATTTCCAAAACAATTTTTGTCCTCCATGTTCTTTTTCTGACTTGTCCCTCAACCTGTCACCCAAATGGTGTTTGAAAAAAATACCAAATGAGCAAATGAGCTAAAGCCTAATCTAGTGTAACATTATGGTCTTGGATTTGTTAGTTGTAACATTAACATTATTAATAATATTAATTCCTTTTAGCAAATTTAACAATATCTTAGTTCTGAATAGGATTTTAGCAGTAATGTGGCCTATACAATCATCTGCATAGACAATATATTTATAATATATATTTAGCTAGCCTTCATTTACAAGGTGTGTATGTGTGAGGCCACCATACGCCAAGGTAACTCTCGCTAATCGACACAAAGGGAACGGAACAGTTCACTTACATCCACAATGAAGAAGTCCAGCCAGCACCAGGCGTTAGTGAAATACTTCACAAAACCGTAGGCCACCCATTTAAGCAGCATCTCCAGGATGAAAATGTAGGTGAACACCTTATCGGCATACTCCAAGATGATCCGAATAGTCTTCCTCTGCTCGATGTATACGTCTTCAAAAGCCTGTATGAAGAGTATGAAGAGCACAAGACAGACCTCTTTAGATTTCATGTTGTGAAACATCCATAAAACAAGCTAATTCTCCATCATCACTCAGAAAACTATAGAATGTTCTATCTCTGACTGTTAGAAACCTCTGACACTTACAAATCCTTGCAAAACTGTTGAATATCCCCACACACTAAACTGCATCTTGCAAACAAACTAGAGCCAGAACTGGTCTAGAAAATCAACCAACACCTTCTGATCCATTGGAATTAAGAAATTTTACAGTACAGTCCTCTCTATAGAGACTGAGAAGATTTTGTTCACTGCTATAAAATGCTAACATGTTACTTGTAAAACTAATTATCCAAGCAGTTTTGTGAGAAAAATGCAGGATTAGCAAGTGTGCTGTAATTCTTTTAAAACAAAAGCAACGTCAGCTTCCAAAAAGGCTCTTGAGTAAGACCTGGCTTCTGAATTGCATTAGTTTCTAATTTGGGCTTCATTATAGGTGCACAGGGGAAGAGCCTTGCTAGGAACAGAAATAGAACCCCTGTCTGATGAATGGTACAGTCCATTAATCACATGGCAGAGAAGAGAAGTGTGTTTCAGGCTCCATTGCTCTGAAGCTAGTGAGTGAACTTCAGCTCACGTTATAGTGTCTGCATAATTACACCATTTTACACTGAGACTAAGGCTTACAAAAAGGTGGAGCTGGAAATGCTGTGGTTGTAGGGCTGGGTGTCTACATTCACACCGAGCTGTACTACTACTGGTTGTAGTACAGAATAAACTGGTGCTCAGTGTGTGTGTGTGTGTGTGTGTGTATATATATATGTGTGTGTGTGTGTGTGTGTGTGTGTGTGTGTGTGTGTGTGTGTGTGTGTGTGTGTGTGTGTGTGTGTGTGTGTGTGTGTGTGTGTAAACTCACCAAGGCTCCACTACTCAGCAGAATCATGAAGATGATGAGAGTTTCAAACCAGTTGTGTTCCACAATAAGATAGCAGGTCTTGCGGAGATACCACCAGTTCTTTCCCCAGCCCTCAGTGATGGACACATCACAGCACTTGTAGCGTGCGATACAAGCTGCAAATCACAACAATCCACTTTATCACCCAAAAAAAAATCTTCATAGGAAAATAACAAGCAAATATATAAACAAGCAAGTATGCCGTATAATGAGGTTATTGGCTAAAATAAATAAATAAACAAACAAACAAACAAACAAACAAACAAACAAACAAATAAATAAAATCTACATCTGCAAGCAAACATTTTGAATGTTTAAAATGTTAGTCATAATGTTTATCAAACAAAAATATTTTTCTAGATACTCTGAGTACTTTCTTTACTCCATTTATACTACATTTATTATTCACTAAACTGATAGTGTTTTATCATTTATACAGTATATTAAATTTTATATACACAACCAATATATTACTACATGTTTATGTATTTTTAAGTGATACCTTCAGTCCAGCATGCCTCTGGGTCGACATACTCCTCTAACGCTTCCACCACCACGGCCTCCTCCACCTCCGGCTTAATATCTATAGTGCTGCCTTCTGACGAGCTGCTGTCATCCAGCTAACACAAACAAATCAATTTAGGTCAAACTTACAAAAAAAACCTTTACTAATCACACACCAAACAATAATGTAACTATTTCACAAACCTATTTTCATGGTCAAATGTATCCGAATGTTTGTTTTTAAGAATCTTCAAATTCCGTCTTTTCTTGATGTTTATATTCGACATACTGTATAATCCTGTTCTGTATGCTACAAACTCTCAATATCTTAATCAAGCTCCAGGAAACTGACATTCAGTAGCAAGTAGTAGTAGTATGTTCCATTTTGGTCACTACCATCAGTTCAAAACAAATTTATCATTTTTGTTTTGCAGCTATTTATAATTTCTATGCTAATTTGCATTTCCCTACTTCCCTAGTAATTTCTAGTTATATAATAATAATGAACTTATGGCACATATTTCAGTTCATTGTAGTAACAATAACATTGTTGATATTTATTTATTGCTGCAAATTTTTTATCCAATTTCTCTATTTATTGTAGTTACCTCATGCTCCTCAACATTTAATCATAGTACGCCTTATCTTAGACTAACCCCGTCTTTGCTGCCCTCAGCCTCTGACTCGCTGCTGAAGTCCTCTGTGTTCAGGTTTTCAAAGTCAGACTCTCCTGCCGCGATGGGCACACACACGGTCAGATTGGGGTTGTGGATGAAGGACATGTGGTCATCGTCAATCATGTACTTGCCCACACTGCTGCCAATGCCGCTGGTGGTACCGTTGGCATCTTTCTGGTAGTCTATGTCGCGGTTGAGGTCCGTATGGTTAGCAATGCAGTTCAGTTTCTTGTCGTAGAGCTCATCCAGAGGCTTGGCCTCATCCACCGCCTGCCTTCGGAGGATAGCTTGCACTAACAGCCGAATATTGACTTTTATCCACGCTATACCTTTCTTGATACGGTTAACAGAGATCTGCAGGTTGTTCATCTCTCCGTCATCGTCCGTGGCTGCCAGGTTGTCTGCACTGAATGAGCTCAGCAGCAAGGCAAGGAAGAGATTCAGCACCTGAAGAGCCACAAAGGACAAAATTCTAGCCCTGATACCACATTCAGCATTTAATACCTATCCAAACACATGTTCAGTAAATAAAACTCTACACGTTTATCATGAAGAACAGCTTAGCTTAAACATTTAAATGAATATTACAGTGTAGAAGCTCGTTAGACTAAATCGGAACGCTTACCACTAAGTTTCCGATGACCATAACCATCATAAACACGATGAGACACATGGCCTGACCCGCCACCTCCATGCAGTCCCACATTGTCTCAATCCACTCCCCACACAGCACACGGAACACGATCAGGAACGAGTGGAAGAAGTCGTGCATGTGCCAACGAGGCAGCTTACAGGTTACATTAATCTTACACACGCAGTCCCGGTAGTTCTTCCCAAACAGCTGCATGCCCACCACGGCAAAGATGAACACAATGATGGCCAGGACCAGAGTCAGGTTCCCAAGAGCGCCCACTGAGTTTCCAATGATCTTTATCAGCATGTTCAAAGTGGGCCATGACTTAGCCAGCTTAAACACTCGCAGCTGAGGGTTGTGCATGAAACAACAAACAAGAGTGAAAGTAAGAATGAAATTCAAGTAGGAAAAGCTTGTGGATTTCTTTTAAAAGCAAAATACCATCATTGTGCTTTCAGATCAAGCTGAAAGCAAATGAGGCTTTCAGAGCTACAGAGGTTAATGAATTGTGGTCAGGACTTTTATAATCCTAACACACAATAAAGTGATGGATGAGTGTTTACCAATCTAAATGATCTGAGCACAGACAAGCCTTCCACATTAGCCAGTCCAAGTTCCATCAAGCTCAGGCTCACGATAAACCCGTCAAAGATGTTCCAGCCCTCCTGAAAGTAGTAGTACGGATCCATTGCAACCAGTTTAGCTACCATTTCAGCAGTGAATATTCCAGTGAATACCTGGAAAAAAACACAGCAGTTATAGAACCTTGTTTAAAAATCCTAAAATAAAAAAAGGACCAAATCTAACACCAGTTTCATTATGTAGTATCCGCTTAAGCATACTGGAGCTTTTTTAAGAAAATAAAATGGAGGGTTTGTCAGAGGTAAATCCAGAGGTCTCACACTGAAAGCCAGCAATGTTCTGACTAGTTTTATATCTGACTTGTAGCCATAAAATTATTCATTTGTTGAAACTTATTGAAAATGCATTCACATTGGTTTCTATTACACCAGCAAAATAATTACGAGACAGAGAGAGAGAGAGAGAGAGAGAGAGAGAGAGAGAGAGAGAGAGAGAGAGAGAGAGAGAGAAACTAGAGAGAGAGAAACTAGAGAGACTGGTGAGCTGTTCCAAACTGAAGTGACTTTTTCCAGCAATTGTAAAGTATCTATCTATCTATCTATCTATCTATCTATCTATCTATCTATCTATCTATCTATCTATCTATCTATCTGTCTGTCTGTCTGTCTGTCTGTCTGTCTGTCTGTCTGTCTGTCTGTCTATTTATCTATTAATCAGTTTATCTGTTCATACTCAATTTTATGTCATAACGATTCAGCGTTCCACTCTAATTGAGAGACTTTCATGTGCTATTAGAGAATGTGTTTCTGTCTAACCCTCAGCATCCTCATCTCAGTCAAAGCAGGCTGCCATTTTAACAATAATGCATGAAGAATATCACAAGCACTTTCACTTATCATGCCTTTTTTGATAGACAGCTAAGCTCCTCCTACTGTTCTGAAACACAATGCAAGCTTCAGGCTTTCAGTCAGCTCTTAGTATCAGTCCTAATGAAGTGTAATCATCCGAGGCTTTTTACTCAGCACATATTAGCAAAGAGGGTGCAGTGAAGTAATCAGAGGACGCTGTGACATCGGTAATAAATCTTCCTGCCCTAGTAGGCTGTAGGAGACCTGAGCTTGGCCAGGATGTATGAGTCACACTTCCTCTATTCTGGAACAACGTGATCGAAGTCATCAGTAACCTCCAAACAGCTGTGCACCGGCAGCAACCGAATCCTAACATCAGGTTTCTACTCTGAGAGAAGCTAACATGAATAATTAACATCAGCATCACATCAACATGATAATAACTTCATCAGACATCAAATAAACTGCCTTCTGTTTAAGGCGGTTTAAAAATATATGATTCATTCTTTCAGTGGACCTGGAATTTAGAAATATATAATTTATCCTGATCAGATGACTGAGTTCAAATCCAAAAGAACCTTAAAGAAAGACCCTTAATCTACATCTATTCGACTGCATCCTGTCTCTGTTGTAATATATACATATACTATAAATAAATAAACACATTATACAGTATCTTATCCTATTAATAGTCATGACCTTTGTCTTACACAGGCTACCGCAGCATGGATTCATTATCTACAGCATATCAATCCCAGTAATGCTGTTCGAATCACACACACGTCCTGAAGTGACAAAGTGTGATCAATACAATACAACGTGTGTGAGCTGTAAATAATCAGACACACATGAGCACACAGGCAGAGACAAAAGGAGCTAGCAAGAGAGAGAGAGATTAAAAAGACAAGCTAGTCATGTTACATTTCCACATAATAATATAATAATAATAAGCTCCTGTTTCTGAACTATACGTCGCTTTACTCAACGAGATGGAAGCAGGATCCTGAGCTGATTTTAATATTAGGTACCATTATAGAGCTGCTCATCGATCAGGCAGCATGAAATATTAATGCAGGCCTACCATCGCCTCAGTCTATAGCAATGTCTCTCAATCAGACTACAGGCAGGGAGGAGCAGACGTGCAAGTGTGTGTGTGTGTGTGTCTGTGTGTGAGGGGCAGAGAGAGAGAGAGAGAGAGAGAGAGAGAGAGAGAGAGAGAGAGAGAGAGAGAGAGAGAGAGAGAGAGAGAGAGAGAGAGAGAGAGAGAAAGAGAGAGAGAGAGAGTTGCAGAAAGACAATGATACAGAGAGGGATAGTAGAAACAGGGAGATACAGAAAAAGATAGAAATACAGAGAGAGGAAGTAAGGCAGAAAAATTAATGTAGCAGTGCTTTGCTTCAATAATTTTATTACCATCCTTTCCCTTTCCACCTTCCCGTTGTGTTCTTAGCTGTAGTGTGCAGCCTCTTGAATCCTTGTTCACTCATTTGCTATCAGACTGTTTGGCCCATTCTACTTTAACTGCTCTATGTCACATGATGCCTTGTAGAGATGTCTTGTATGGCAAAGACTTGTACTTTTAAACATATTTTCTGATCATTGTTTTTCTTTTTTTTCTGATTTTCTATTTTTCACTCCGAAATCATAAGGGATGCAAACATTTTCCCTTTTCCATTAGTCTCACTATAGTTAAAAAAGCTGGATTCTC
The DNA here is from genome assembly GCF_022655615.1 of Tachysurus fulvidraco. Taxonomy (NCBI): domain Eukaryota; kingdom Metazoa; phylum Chordata; class Actinopteri; order Siluriformes; family Bagridae; genus Tachysurus; species Tachysurus fulvidraco. The sequence goes on from NC_062540.1 coordinate 16,225,026, forward strand.
CTCACCAGGTTGCCCACACTCAACACGTGCTCGAATTGTTCCGACATCGGGTAGTGCTCCATGGCCATGAACAGTGTGTTGAGAACGATGCATATAGTAATAGCCAAGTCTACAAAGGGGTCCATCACGATCAGGTTGACAATTTCCTTGACCTTCAGCCACATGGGGCTGCATTCCCAGATAAGGAAGGTGTTAGCGAACTTGTACCAGCATGGTGGGCACTTTCTCTGCGATTCCTCCAGTTCTTTAAACCAAACAGATCAGATGTAAAATCAGATTCTTGATAATCTGTTGTGTCATATTAAGTATACATTTTTAATCACCCTAAATTTTATGAAAGTTATTTCAAGTGTCTAAATCAGGTGCCATGTAGTATAGTTATCTTTTACTTATCAATGAAGCTAGTATGAGCTTGAATGTAGCATGTAAATCTGGCAGTGAAGCTAGTATGAGCTTTAATGTAGCATGTTTATCTGGCAATGAAGCTAGTATGAGCTTGAATGTACCATGTAAATCTGGCAACCATACACGTCCACAAAGACAAACTGTAAAGTGACTTTTTACTAATACTGTACATGTGAATGTAGTGTAAGAGAACAAACAAAATAAGCAAGGCTACCCTCTACTAATGTATTGGTGACACTCATGACGCTGTTCGCTCGCTCTTTGTGCCCAAAAGAAGCATTGAGTTGGTCCATAGAAACCATTAAAGAGCCTGAGAGTTTCTTCTTGATCTCAATGTCAGTTGTTGGCTGTCAAGAGGAAGAAAAGCATTGAGGTTAAACTGAAAGCATTCAGAAACCACAGTCTGAAGTACATCACAGAAGCAGAGGAAAGAGATTGTCACTATCAGAAAAGTCAGTCAGAAATTCAGTTAAGTGCAAAAACATGTAGGCTTTCACAGGGAGAAACGGAGAGCTAGAGATATTTGATTTTGCTTTTTACACAGACTCTTCACAATGACGCACAGCCTTGTCTGGAAGCTGCGCCCGAAGCCTGGTAAATCACCAGTTAATTAAATCAGTCCACTAAAGCACAATTTGGCTTTACTCTCTTCCCCATCTCAGAAGCCTGCGTATTATTGCACCATCTAGGATGCCGGAGGGGCAGCAGTTAGCGTGCATCAGCATGCACTCAGCTCATAGTTATAAGAGTCAGAGAGGGAAAAAATTATAGACACCATAATCCATCAGTCCGTTTTCATGCTGCATTTAGATACACAAGGGCTCTCAAAGATTCGTAAGAACGGCAAACTGTCATGCTAGCTACAGTCAGGAGCGGCAGAAGATTGTCCATTCAGAGTGGGTATTAAAATCATTGATATATATATATAAAAGAAATGTAAGAAGAAAAAAAAAGAAACTGAAATTATGGAGAGAAAAAGAAGCTCTTTTAATTTTTGTCCCCAGTTCCAAATGAGATGCGAATAAAAGACAGAATGTGTGACAGAATGAGCAGATAATGAGGCTGTGTGATTGATACAGCCTGTCTCTCTTCCTCTGTGTACACACACACACACACACACACACACACACACACACACACACACACACACACACACACACACACACACACACACACACACACACACAAAATAACAGACAATTATGTGATCTAAAGCCTGATAAAACAGGCAGGATGTGCATTACTGTTCATCTTGGACACACAGTGGGAATCTCCTAAAACACCACAGTGATGGTTAAAATGGACTAAGTGCTCAGACACATGCAGAAGTGAGATCTTAATGTTCATCTTCCATTAATGCAACTGAAATTGTATTTCAGTTTCACATCTTAAAAGCAATACGCAGGAGATCATCTGAAGATGTACGGAAGGACAGTGAAACGTCTTTACACGTTTACATACCACCACACGACAAATAAACACACAGGACGGAATAGACGAATGAGACAACGGAGAAAAATGCAGATGTGGAACAAATGAATGTGTCCAAATGAGTGACAAACGTGAAGACAACAACGCTTAATGAAATATGCATGTTCAGAAAATGTACATTGTTTATTTCTATTAAATGATAAAGATATACTTTGTACTTCTGTGAAATTTTAGCTAGCATTATATGCTCATATAAACCAGGTTGCCAGTTTATTAAAACTGATTTACTAACTAATAAAATGGCAACTCAGTTTTTTTTTCCGAATGCTGCTGGAAATGCATGAAAAATTTATTCCATATATTACTGTCAGTTCTTCCAGAAGCAGTTCTTCTTGTGTCCATTTGCACCCAGTACAGTGATTTATGTCCCTAAATACATTGAAAACATGAGGAAAAGAACTGACACTTCCTACTTTAGCAACATTAACTATGTAGCCAGCTACCTTAACACAGAATAATTATTTTAGGAGCTAAAGCTTGCTAACAAATGGCTTACTAGAATTTTGTATAACCCAGACACAAATACTCCTAATAAACTAGCAAACTAGCAACCAGGGAAGCTAGCAAGCTATGCATTTGAAATGATTAGCCATGTTTGCTACCAAGCTAGAGAATTATGTCACTGAAACTGTGCTAGCTGATAATGTCACTGAAAGTGTGAGACAGATTCACTAACAAGCTAGTACACATTAGGTATAATATAATATACTGTACTGTATAATTATAAAGCCAAAGATTTTTTTTTCTCATAATGTAAACCAGTAGCAAATAGCAAGCTAGAGCTGGTTAGGCAAACTATTTTAACCAGTAACCAGGTTTATTAAAATGCTAGCCAGCATTAGGTAAGCTCTGAAATCGTTTAATTAAACCTATTTAAGAGAGCTAACATTAGGCTGTTGTGTAATTAAAAGCAGGGTCTATATTTGTATAGTGAAATGTAATATCGAGAACAAACTAGTGGGTGGGAATTAGCACCTAAAACTAAACTGGACACATTCTCATTTTCACCTGGGTGCAAATAGCTTTTGCTATATATGTGTGTATTTTATTTATTTTTTTTACATTATAATTCTCATTTTCATTCTGGCAAAGTCAACAGCCACAGGCAGATTGCTAACCGAGCTTCAACCCAAAACAAAAAAGGGCAAAAGGAGAGCAAAATCAAAATAATAACCATAAACAAAGTGTCAAATGCAGGAGAAAAAGGAAAAAAAAAAGAGAAAATTAAAAGAAAGCCAAGGATCAGAGAGGAAAGATGTCCGTGCCTATACTGATCTACTCGTAGCTGTCCTTACGCTGTCGTCAGAAGCTGCCTTATCTATTATCACCTCAGGCAGTAGGCGTCCTCCAGGACCAGGCCCGATTAGTGACACGACCCCGTTGCAGTCCACCGTGCTGTTGTGTTTTCCGTGGTAGCCGCTGTAACTGCTGCGGCGGTACGGGCTAAACAGTGAGCTACGTCTCTGATCGCACTCCTCCACCGTACTGTGTTCATCATCCGCAAACTCGTTCTCAGAGCCTGCGTCCCGGCAACGGCCTTTGAAGCTGAAGATGCTGCTCTTGCTGTTGTGGCGTGATAAGAAGGGTGAGCCAGGGATGCTGAGGAGAGACTGAAGTGGAGCGGAAAAAATGTAAATGATCAAGACAGAACACTCTTCCTCTCTCAACCCGGATTGTATGTTGTTTTGGCAAGGTAATTTGGCATGCTTATTCCATCACTGTCATGATTATACTGTCATAGAAGATGTCACAAAAAATGACATATATGTGCAGCAGGCTTCATCATTTTGAACAATTATTAAATAAATAGGCTCTTTTTCTAGAAGTTTCTCATAATAGAGAATGCTTTGACTTGGGCTCTGGACTACTGAGGATTGAGGATATTAGAGGATTGAGCTTAAATCCCAGTACTGCCTAGCTCCTGTTACTGTTTGAGCTCCTTGAGATAAAACCCTTAACCTTCATGTGCTCAGCTCAAATTAATTTGCATAAAAACATCTGCCAAGTGAATAAATATACTGTAAATGTATAGAAGAATTGCATGCAATTCCACCACAGAGTTCCAACACACACTGACCCTTGGATTCTCTGACACACCTGGTTCATGATGGAAGACCTGCGGCCTAAGCGGTTATCGGGGAAACGGAACCTCTTCTTGCTGCCATCGTCTGATTCAGATTTAACAAACTTCTCACTGTCCCCTTTTTCCCTGTCCTGCTCCTTCTGCTTCCACTTCTTCTTGCGGTTCCTGCGTTCCTTGGCACTCTTAGAACTGAGTTTGGACATCTCAGAGGAGCTACACGACAGGTTCTCCACTCCATCATCCTCCGCTGCGTCCTCCGACACCGTACCTGCTGATGTGGCCATGGCGTTTGCCTGCGACAGTGACCGACCGAGGGATTTGTCAATATGTATGCAAAATATCAACATGTAAAAACACAACAAAAAATGGCAAATTTACTAATATTAGTAGATATAGAACAGTCCTACAATTCTGGAGAGGACACTATGCAGTAATTTCAGTAACCTGGGCATCCTCTTGCTGTTTCCTAATCTGTTCCATCATGGCTTTGAATTCCTCCTCTTTCCTAGTTGCTTCCTCCATGGTGGCCTGGTTCTGCTCTTCATAAGCCATTGCCACCACAGCCAGGATGAGATTGACAAGGTAGAATGAGCCCACAAAGATCACCAGCACAAAAAAGATCATGTAGGTCTTCCCTGCTGCTCGGAGAGTCTGAGAAATTATTTTAAAAAAAAAACAATTTATTACAGTATCAAACATGTTTAGGTGTTCCTGGCCTTCTTTGTATGCAGTAAAATTACAATTTGACTTTACTGGAACTAAGAGGCTTAAACCTGTTCAGGCATGATAATACTCCTGTGCACAAAACGAGCTTCATGAAGACATGATGTGTTACAGTTGGAGAAGAAGAACCTGAGTGTGCCACACTAAGTCCTAACCTCAACCCCTCAAAGCTGGGATGAACTGGAACATCCACCAAACCCCAGACATCTTCACCAGATATAAGAGCCTGACTCTTTATTTAAATGATCACAAACCCCACGGACATGATTCCAACATCTAGTGAAAAGCCCTCAGAAGAGTGGCGCTAATTATAAGAGCAAAGTGGGACTAAATCTATAATGGGAACGAAGAGCAAAAATGCAGTAAACAAATCCAACTGTAAGTTATAAGGACCTGCTATTTGAGAAGACAAGATCATTTATAACATGCTGATTCTCCAATTTTTTTTTTTTTTTTTACATGAACTCGGTGTACAAACATACATCAGTCATGTTGCACAGACAGGATGGGGACTAGACTGTGGTGGAGCTGCTGATCTCATGATCACACACTCATCTTTTCACACCTGGTTCTCTACATTTTCTAGATTTTAACCATGATTTTATGCTTATACACACTACTTAACCCACTTATATTTGTGCTGTGAATGACTAAGAGACCTAATAGAATGGCAAAATATTTGTCCTATGCTTGGAGTCAGAAAAAACATTGAATCGCTTTAATAGAAGAGTTTTTAATGGGTAGAGCTGATAGACCTTGGCAAAGTTTGAGAAGTGAAGAAAAAAGAATCAGACATGGCAAGCTAATCTAAGCTTCATATACATTTCATATAAATATAAATATTACATGAATTTTATCATTAAACCGTTTCCACCCATCTTCCATTCCACTTATCCTAATATTAACAAAAACACAATAAAAAACAAGATGGAGTTTGAGATATTACATAACTTACAAAAAGCATAATTGTCTCTCAGTGTATTATATTATATTATATTATATTATATTACTACATGATATACATGATATATATATATATATATATATATATATATATATATATATATATATATATATATATATATATATATATATAGGTTGGATTCATGTTACACTTTCAATCTTTTATTAAAAAATAAGGCAATATTCTTTAATGGGTTTAACTGATCTGTTAAGAATATAAGGAGGAGAATTTTCTTTTTCTATTTACAGTTAAGTAACACAGACGCTATGTCAATAGCAAGAGATATTATTGTAGAAGGTTTAAAATGATCTGCTTTTGATAATGTGGAAATGTCACAGAGTAATGTTATAATGGGATATAATAACGCATGCTTCTCAAATAGCTTGGGTATCTATTTACTCATTCTGCATCAGTCAAGAATTATCTGGTGCTTATTAAGGTGCTTTGGATATGATACCATACATCATAGAATGCTACAATGCTTAGTTCTGTATACAAAATTAATCCATTCCATGAAATATTGCCACATATGTATACAGTAAATTTACACACACACACACACACACACACAACCACACACACACAAACAGAGACACACACACACACACACACACACACACACACACACACACACACACACACACACACACACACACACACACACACACATATATATACAAATATTTTAAATTATGAAAGACTCTGCAGTTAGTACATGGGCTGTATTAATAAAAAAAATGATGCAACATTTAAGAAATAATTCTGCTAGAGAACTCTGAGCATTTTGAGATGACTGCTGTGTGGCCATTTACAGTTACAGTCCCATCCACATCAAACCCTCCTAATAAATAAAACCTTATTCCCTCTAATAAATAAAGAGTATGAATTATTGAGGTTTTGAGGTGGTTTCTTGTGCATCAGGATATCTCAAAAAAAAAATCAATAATCAAGTTCAAAGCTGAAATTCCAAACATTGACACACTGTGCACCATAATGCTGGCCAACAGCCTCTAAATTCGGAGGTGAGGAGGTGTAAATATAGTCCCCTGTCGTACAGGGGGCCGTCGACGAGCATGACATGAAAGTGAGCAAATATTAAAAATGTAGATTCAAAGCTAGGACCAAAAATAGGGTAGGCTTTGTACTCCCATCTGTAAGACATTTCTCATCAGTCTGCATGTGCTGTAATCCGAAGGTTAATATTTCATGCCTCTTCCCGGTCGCTACTGCATTCTAAAGTGTTTCAGCCATTACAGAGCAGCCTACAACGTTCCACTCAGAACCACAGCTAAACACGCAAAGCTAAAGCAGCTCAGTCTCATTTCTACATATAATTAAATTTAGAGCGTTTCACAGAACTGGTTAAGGAGTATTACATTCACTCTCAGGGTGGAGGAAGGAAAGTGATGTCATCTGTTGTTTGACCGGCATAGAAATATGCATACAATAAAAAAGTACACAGTTATATTTTATGTCAAAACCTTTTTGAGATTACTTCTATTTTGAATTGTAAGTCGTTAAAAACACTTTAGAGCATAGTAATGCTTATGTTATTATTTATTTTAATATTATGTGGATGTTTGTCATACTAGTCTGTGTGAAGAAGCTCTGACTAAGGAAAAGACATTAGAATTAGCGTTAATAAACAACTGTCTGAGGTGAGCTGTTATAGAAAATGAATCAATGCCCTCCAACCAATCACGTTCAAGAATACTACAGTATATAGCATTGGGTTATATGGATAAAAATAACTTACCGTGTTTATATTATCACACAGTGAAAACCACAATCGCTCATAATCCTCAGAGAACAGCGTAAAACTTGCTGTCAGTAAAATATCAGTCCTGTCAAAGCTAAAATATGATGGACGCTTACCAGCATGTACAAGTTCTCCCAAAAGTCCTGAGTCATGAGACGAAAAAGAGCAAGAAATGCCCAGCCGAAGCTGTCAAAGCTGGTGTAGCCGTAGTTTGGATTGCGTCCAGCCTTCATACATGTGTAGCCTTCAGGACAACGTCTAACCAAAGACACACAAAACACGCGTCAAAGCTACAAGATTTCTTACAGCAGAAAGGCTTTTTTACATACAAAGCAGGACTTCCAGGATATTTATGTTCATCTCTGGAGCATATTTAATAGTATTTAAGCTGATATGTTGTGGGAAAGAGACTGCACATAAACTCACCCAGCATCAGAGCCGTTCCCACATAACAGAGCGTCCAGGCTGCCAGGGAGTATGTAGTAATTTTCTGGTGACAAACAGAGAAACATTTACAGTATTCCTAGTGTTTGTTTGTTTTTTGTTTTTTGTTTTTTTGGAGTTAAAAATATAATCTTCAAAATAGAGTGGAAAAAGCACAGAAAATGTAGAATGTAGAAAAAGTTACATTACTGGTATTGATATTTTCTGTTATTTAGACGAAATGATTTTAAATTTTATTCTAAAATGAGTTCTATAAATAAAGATTTAAACCTGTGCCTGGTTAAGCACGAAATCAATTAAAATTTGTTTACACTCCCATGAAATTTAAGAGAAATTTATTTTATCATGCATTTATTTATGTAAGTCAAAAGTTTTAATATAATCTACATTTTATCTTTTTTATTTTCCAGATTTACAATGTTTAGTCTGTTTGAGCTGAACCCTGGTGCAGTTTGTTTAGACAGGTGAGAACACACAGCAAACAGGCTCAGATTATGTGGAGCATCGTGGTCTCAGTCCACTCCAGTTCTAATCAAACACAATATGAAAGTGAATAGCTTGTGAAATAAAGCTTTGTGTTCTTTGTGTTTGCAGGATTTTTATGACTTTTATTATTTCTATGCACTGTGCTCATTATTCTGTGCACTTGGTAAACATTTCTTTACCTTTGTTCTGTCCTTGCATTTCGGACTAACAAATGAACATGTTTTCTGAACTGCATGAACCTCAGTCTATATATAATATTTAAAATACACATAATTAAATGTGCCAGTTGTAGCAAAAGTATAAATTTTTACTTTGACTCCATAATTGGACTAAAATTCTGTGAAAATTACAAAATCTAACTGGACAATGATAGAAGTGAATAATAAAGATATTGCATTAACCCTTTTTGTTAGTAGACCGGCGTTTGACTTTTTCTATTAGAATAAACTAATGAATTATTCTATTGGCTATATTATAAAATATAAGTAAAATTATATAATAAACTAGAGAGATTTTTTTTCACAGAGGTGCCATTAAATTAAACTAAGTATTCATTTTCAGTTGTAGTCAGTGATATACAAATTTCCTAAGATGTTTCAAAATACATTTCATTTCCAGCCCTGAATGTCAAAAACATTCATTTCTACCCCAAACTTCTCATTTTCTATTCCACTTTGCTCTGAGTCACTTGAAACCCATAATGGTCAAATCTGTGCACTGTTCATGATCAATAATTGTATTATTTTAACTGGATTCATGAGGCGTCTCTCACTTTCGTTCATGATGTACTCGCTAAAGTCGAAGGTTTCACTGCCATTGGCCTGGTATAATTCAGTCATGTTGATGGGCCAGATGACACACTTGTGCCGCAGGTTCCCCATGAAGAGCTGCAGGCCGATGAGGGCAAAGACGCTGAGACAGAACACTGTGAGGATCATCACATCCGAGAGCTTCTTTACTGACTGGATCAAGGCGCCAACAATGGTCTTTAGACCTGGATGGTGGTGAAAATGCCCCCACACATTCACACACACACACAGGCAAAGAGAAAGGCACGGAGAAGTTTTGTACGTGTTCAACTGGCAAATGTGGACGAAAGGGGTCTCAAGGCATGAAAGTGAGACAGAAGGTTTTAAAGAGGTCATATACATAGTGCAGCCAATTACATAAACTCTCTCTTTCTTTCTCTTTCTCTCACAAACACATACACACAGGGTTTTAGTTGTCTGTGTTTTTTGAAGTCCACCAATTTAAAAAGCAAAATCAATTTTTGTGATCATGCCTTGACCTCCTTTATAAGTAGAGAAATAGACCAGATGCACACAAAACTAACATTAAAAAATATATCATATATTATGATCACAACAATACACAGCAAATATTTAGGAGCCATCTCTTTACATCCTCATTCACTATAGAAACTGAAAAGAGGAGTAAAGCAAAGTGAAGGTGAAAGTTGATCATTTTCAATTACACCTCCAAATGTTCCACTCCACTTATACCGCAGCAATTAGCCAACAATTACTGTTTTTTGCATATAATATTGTACAGTTTATATGTTTTTATAATGACAGAATTTGTTGAGCATTTTAGAATGCTCAACAAGTTGGTTAGGTTCTCATAACTTTTATATTTACTTTTATTTATCACTCTTATTTTGCCGGTAGCACCTTGTTACTGAGAAACGGGAATGTCAAACACTCATCTGAATAAGCAAACATTTAAATAAATGCCTCTTCCCACAATTCCTGACCATATCTAAACCTACACGTTTTTAAATCTGATTTTTTCCGGTGCATGCGCTACACCCTTCTGAATTAGCTGTTACTATAGAAACGGCCAATTAAATTAATCAACCCTTCCTGGACAATAAGAATCGAGAAATCCACAGCGCTGTGATAAGAGGTTACTTATAAACCCTGATATTGCATGAATACACAACTTAAGCTAAGTAAGGATCCTAGTGTTGTGAAAGTTTCAGTGATCTGTGATGACCCAAAGAGAGGACTCCCATCGATACGTCTGTGACATCCATCCATATTTAAATACTGCAGCACAGCAAGGGGGCCATGACAGAGGGAGAGCATGCAGGGAGAGGGATCAAAGTGGAGATTTCATGCAGGGCATTTAAACCCTAAGGCTGAATGCATACAGTCCATCAGCGACATCTGATGTAGCACCTGTTGGACTTTTCATCGTTAGAAGTGCAAAACCCTTTACCCCGAACCTCTTTACCTCACCAAATCAAAAGTCAGCACATTAACATGGTCAACCTCTGGCCCATAATGGAGAACTGAGCACAAGTAGCAAATTATCACTATACTCTCCTCAAATCTAAATAAATTATACTTTCTCAAAGCTGAAAATATTCCTGTTTTTTTCCAGGATTAAGATTAGTCTAAATGACCCATCAGAAGAGGAAAGATTGATCTGTGGAAATGATTACTGAAGATTATATTATATATTTTATTATTACACTATATTATACTAGAGTTTCCTGCTACTTGCTCATGAAGCAAGAAAAGACACCAGGATTTTTTTGTATCATTATTTTTAAGTAATATGAAAGTATCCAAATTCCTTTATGTGGTGTTTTGTTTTGTTTTGTTTTGTTTTGTTTTGTTTTGTTTTAAAGGTTTCATAAATGTAAATGTGTAGCGGTCTGGGAAAACCCATCAGATGTGCTGTGACTGAATTCTGGCAACAAAAGACAAAGAATCTTAGTTTGTTCTGCCTATAACATACTCTTACACTCCGAATTTAAGAAATTGAATTGGATTTCGGCAAAATGGCAAGGAAATGTTTTTATTTTGCTTTTTTCATTTCATGTTTTGGAAGGATTCAGTTCAACTAAACCTTACCATTCATTTAAAAACAGCCTGTCTGACCAAAGAACGTTTAAAAGCTTGCTAGCTAAGTATGATTTCCTCAACCCTGAACACTAATGAACGATGACTTTTTTGACCATCTACACGCCGTAGTGACCCAGACTATCCGCCTAATCGAATTAGTTCATAATCAGATAGAGACCGTCACAATGTCCACGACGCTCCTGAGCTGCAATCAGAATGCAGTCTTCAAGCTTTTTGGGGATTTGCAAATGGAAAAAAAAAATGTGTTGTTTGGACTAAAGCAAAAGAGAAACATATTTCAGTTCATTTTCTAGAATATATTGTCTATAATGCTAAAATTGTCCAAATGTGTTTCCCAGGCCGCTACACAAATAAAATAAACTCAAAATGAAACAAAATAAATAAATAAAGTTCAGATAAATAAGTCAACCAAGCTCGTTCTGGGCTAATATTATAAAAGCAAGTGTCTTTCAAAGCGTCATGCAGCATAAAATATATCCCCAATCTAGGCTTGGCAGTCTCCATAAATAAGTAAGATAGATTTAGGAATTAAAGTGCATTGAAATGTAGATACTGATTAACATCTAATATGAAGTGTTACTTCTGCTTGACATGTTACATTTCTAGATTTCTTACATCACACAAGACAAAAAAACCATATAGCTCTAGCTTTAAGATGTGTCCCAGATCACATACGTATGCACTATTCTACACCACTCTAAAATAGGGTGAGCAGTGTAGTTTGTTTAACAATTAGATGTGCACTTTAATGACCTGGAAGATGCACTCATTCAACCGGAAAAAAAATTAAGAGTGGAATGTTGAACCCTTCGTGCACTCAACGCCACACTGTGATTACATAGATGAAAAGGGGAGGGGCTAACCAGGCACTGACGCTGGATGAGAAATCGTTTTCAAGATAGCCGAAGACACTCTGGTGGAAACGTGTTTTAGATTACTCCACGTCGTGGGATTTATTTTTCATCGTTTTAAAAAATTCACTGTATTTGCATTACATGCGCTCAACATCATTAGCCATCGACTGGGAAGCGGTTTATACCTCCGCTAATAAAAAACCATTAGTGTTCCATTTGAGAGCGTATGACCCTTTTAACAATCATAAACATAGTGCATAGTGTGAGTGCATAGTGTGTAGTATGTCATTTGGGACACAACCCGCATCTCAGCTTAATATTCAGTGAAGGAAGTCTACACAGTTATGAGAGTTAAGGCTTTCTGGAAGTTTACGGGATTGTTCTAAAGTAGCTATGTACTAAAACATAAACCTGCTAAAACAGCATGTAGTTATGTCTATTTATTTATTCTGTCTTGTGCATCTGTTATATTATATATTTTAACTAGGGGCTGCAAACCATACAACACAATCATTTAAACGGACAAGACAAATTGGGAATATTCTTTAGAAGTATCGATCATCATTACGCGTGTGTTTGTAAGAGAAAATGGGATATATTATACTCTATAATTTATGCTGTGTAGTCATAAATGAATGGTCTTGTGATTTTATGTCTAAAGGAAAATCTTACCGCTGAATTATTGTCAATAACGTTTAATACAAAGGTTACATGTTCATTTGAAGAGTGTCAGTAATTCAGAAGTTCATGTTGTATTCAAGAACATGATAATAAATATCACATTAATTTAACATCAAGTGCTTAAAATCTTGAGGCTTGAATTGACTTGAACTGATATTAGTATATAGACATATATTGTCCTGCACTTTATTATTTAGTGTATTGATTGATATTAAGCTGCACTGAACTTAACTGCTACTAGCACCACTGCAAGGCAATAAAAGAAGCTTCACATCAGAGCACCCAACATTTAAACCAAATAATTAATAGTGTCGTCTGTGTGCTTTGTTAACTATATTGCCTTCCATCTGAGTTTTTTTAGACAGATGGTACTCTTAGTATGGGCTAGTGAACCAGGATCAGAATGTATTTACTGATAGAGACTTCAAAGCACTTGTGTACGTCGCTCTGGATAAAGGCGTCTGCCGAATGTCGTAAATGCAAATGTGAAATAATGCAAATTGTGGTAGAGGTTTTGGACTTTTGCTGCTGCTCCGTGAGCCTCTGCGTGTCAGTGGGTCTCCTTCAGGGCAGAAAGTAATGCTATAAGACTATGAGACCACAGTGCAACAGTAGACTGCAAAGCCTATCAAAAATGTATAAGTACCATTTTTGATCATTTTGGAGGTAGAAGGAAAAAAAAGAAAGCAAACCAAATCACTTCTAATGTAATCCTTGCTAAAATCATAAATGTGAAATGAAACTTAAATGAAAAACAGAAACGCAAAACTCAGCCTCAGTGTTTAAATTGGGCCTCACCTGGAATGACAGAGATAGTTTTCAATGCTCGGAGAACTCTGAACGTTCTCAGCGCAGATACATTCCCCAGGTCCACAAACTCTGTTACATATCTGAAATAAGGGAGGATCACACACAGACACCAATGACCACAACAAACACGGCAAGAACACCAGCACGCCACTGGACCAGGAACTACACCACTCACAGAGCCTGTCCACGAAGAGGGGGAAAGAAAAGAAAAGGAAAAGAAACAACACACATGTACACGCACACACACACACACACACACACACACACACACACACGGCACACGGCCCCTCCCGTCCACACACGCGCTTACCTGGGATTACAGAAATAGTTTTCAATGCCCTCAGAACTCTGAATGTGCGCAGAGCTGAGACATTGCCTAGGTTTACAAACTCTGTTATATACCTGCAATAATCAAATCAAAGTTACACAGAGACACACGATCACAACGATTCAGAACCACAGGCAGACATTACAGGTAAGTAAGGGCTGATCTCTCTTTCTGTTTAACCCTTCGATACATAACGATACGATTAATGAAGACGCAACAAAGACGAGGATTAAATTGTGTGGATTTTTTTGTCTGCCTTTGGTTTACATGAATAGACCTTACTTCCTTTTCATCAACATCATTGCTAACCGTGTAGTGCAATGCATTTACAGCCTTGTTCAGAGGTACACACGCTTAGTGATGATTTAAAACCAAATTTCTGACTTTGTTCTTAAGCATTTAAGTTCCTTTAAAATGTATTTTATTGGTGGACTTGGGAGGAAACAGCTTTTTAATCAGAACCTCTGCTTCGTTTTATCGTTTTGGGATCAAATTAAGATCAAAACAAGCCATAAGCATAGCAGTTGTTAAAGCATGCGTGCATATTCTTACAGAAAAGCAACAGATTAATCTAAGCATTACTTTATGATAGCGCTGAGAAATATAACGCATATGGGCCGCTCAGTAAATAGACGGAATTAAGTGTAAGCCAAATACAAGTAAACTTCTCCATTTAAATAGTGAGTTAACTTTTATAATTAAGATGCCTAAGATGCATACAGTATCTCTGAACATAGCCCTGACACAATGATCTTGCCCTTACACAATGGCCATTACAAAAAAATGATGTGTGAAAGTGATCTGTGGGAAATGAGACAGTGTCAAAGCACGGTCCGTGGCCGGCATTTCTCCAGGAGCTGTCAGGAACAGGAACAAGGAAACAGGTGGTCTTGATGGAATGCTTTAAAAGGTAAATATACTGTGTGTAGAAATATATCTAAGCTCACACAACATACACACTCCACTCATTAAAGAGACAGAAAAAGTACAGAGACCAAACAAAGTAAGGAGTTCAGAGAGAAAACACTAAAGAGGACAGACATATCCAGCAAGTCAAAGTCACCCGTAAATTTCTCTATTACAAATTCTTTATAATGGCTATTAATATAGTAATGCTACAAAAATGTACGATAGACAATAGATCTACACATAAACATGAATGAAAACTTAATAATATGTTGATTAATGATCCGAGGTCCTATGCAAAGCTTGGTTAGTTTCAAGGTCAATCTTCTGAAAAGTATAACAGAGATAAACTGGTAGAAAAGGTATTAGTTATGCTGTGATTAGATGGATATAAAAAGGGGAGGGTGTAGAACTTCCCCTGTTCATTTAGTGTAATAAGAGTAGAAAGTTGCTTATTGTAACCTTATAGGCTCGTGTTCAGATTAATATTTAAAATTCGATTCAGGGTTTTTTGTTTCTTATTAAAGGGTGAGCATTTTGGTTTTTAACCACTGCAATCAAATTAAATACTTTAATCATTAAGGGCATTGTTCAGAGTGATTCTAAAATGTTTTTGTGATCTAATCATACGCTGTGATAATGTGTGCTGGAGGATACTTACGCCATCGAGATGACCATGAAATCCAGCCAGTTCCATGGGTCTCGCAGGAATGTGAAGTCGTCTATACAGAAGCCGCGGGCGATGATTTTGACGAGTGATTCGAACGTATAAATTCCTGTGAATGTGTACCTGTGTACAAGAAAGTGACAGAAATCAATTAGAGTTATTAGTAATGATCTGAGACATGGATTAAAAAAACATTCTGACAAGAGTAATATTAATATAAATATAAATATGATGTCTTAATGATCAAGAACATGCAAAACAGAAACTGTTGAAATATGGTTGCTTTAAAGGGTTCATTTGTTAATTAAGGGTTCTTAAGGTTTTCACTGGACCCTTTCTGAGAGGAAAATGCTCGGTTTCTACATAGAACCTTTAAGTATTCCACCTGAAAGAATAAGGATTTTGAGGGATGTGGTAGCCTGGTGTTTAAGGTGCTGGATTACTGATCAGAAGGTTGTGAGTTTCAATCCCAGGACCACGATGCTGCCACTGCAGGGCCCCTGAGCAAGGCCCTTAACCCACAATTGCTCAGCTGTATAAATTAGATAAATATAGGTCCCTCTGGATAAGGGTGTCTGAAATAAATGTAAATGATTAAAAAAGATCTATTTTAAATAATTATCTCTTCAGATTCTTCTGAGATGTGGAGTAAAAGCCAATCCTAATAATCCACAGTCTACTGTAGTTGTTATTAAGCATGTTCAATATTTACATCTCACTAACTTGACATCATGTGTTGAAGGCGTTTAATCTGTGACAGCCAAGCTGATGTTTGTTTTAATCTTCATGGAAATACTAAGATATCTCAGTAGGTTTTGAGAGTCGGGAATATTGTTAGAATTAGGAATATGAAGATTTTGACTCGAGAGTGTTAGCTTAGTCTGGGCAAATCTTGTGGTGTAGGAGGACTGAGATATGATCCAGGATAAAAATATCACAAAATCTGTCTCTTTTTTTTTTTTGTGGAGTCTCTCACATTTTTCATATTTCAACATTGGATAGGGTTGTGTACAGCTTGTCTTATGCTCCAGACATGAGGAACTATACAGAGGAGCTAATACATGGTTTTATAATGATTTCTCAAGCAAATACAGAAATAGACACACTTGGCGTTCCTATTTCTTTAAATAGGTCTTAAAATAGCATGCATTTTATACTGTATTTGTATATTTTATTAAGGTGTTCATGCGGTGTGAAAGAAATACTTACTCTACTTGTTTGGACCATTCTGGAGGATTACTAAACGTCATGAATACACAGTTGGTCAGAATGGTGCACATGATGATCATGCTGAATAAT